>NC_057795.1:126624442-126634858 GCF_018294505.1 Triticum aestivum | reverse complement strand
GCCTAAGTATTTTAAAATCCTACCGAGTGGAGAGCAAACCTCCCACTCGGAGGCTTAGCTGCAGTCTAGTACTTGCCTAAGTATTTGAAAATCCTATCGATTGGAGAGCAAACCTCCCACTCGAAGGCTTAGCTGCAGTCCAGTACTCGCCTAAGTATTTAAAAATACTACCGAGTGGAGAGCAAACCTCCCACTCGCGGGCTTAACTGCAGTCCAGTACTCGCCTAAGTATTTAAAAATCCTACCGAGTGGAGAGCAAACCTCCCACTCGGAGGCTTAGCTGCAGTCCACTACTCTCCTAAGTATTTGTAAATCCTACCGAGTGGAGAGCAACCCTCCCACTCGGGGGCTTAGCTGCAGTCCAGTACTCGCCTAAGTATGAAATCCACAAATACAACGTACGCTCTGCAAGGACGATGAGGTGCAGGTCGACTGCTACCTTCTCCTTCGGAGCTACGCCACAAATACAACGTACGCTCTGCAAGGACGACGAGGTGCATGTCGACTGCTACCTTCTCCTTCGGAGCTATGCCACAAATACAACATGCGCGCCATCCCGATCCGCAAGGACGCAGGTCGAGTGCAATCTGTGCTCCATCCCTACCTGCAAGAGCGATGAAGTGCAGGTCGACTGGATTTTCCACCTCAGAGCTGCATCTCAAGCACTAAAGTATATTCCGAGCGAAGAACAAAGTTCGCTCAAAGGCAAATGCAAGAATATTCAATGATAAGCCAAGTTCAGATAACATCCTACAGATTCAGAAGTGCTCAGGCCTCAAGCCTGTAAAAGTTTATCGGTTACAAAACCACTCGGCATTTCGAGGCAAATTTAAGGCAAAACATAGAAGTTTTTCTTACTCCTCAGGTGGAGGACTGGAGGGCGCGACAAACTGGTCCAAGTCAATTCCGTCAGCAATCCGAGTGGCAGCAGCAATGAAGGTCTCCATGAAAGATTGGAAGTCGTGCTTCTTGGTATTAGCGACTTTGATGGACGCCAGCTTTTCCTCTCGCGCATCCTTGCAGTGAACACGAACCAGGGACAGGGCAACGTCAGCGCCGCACCTGGCAGAAGACTTCTTCCATTCTTGCACTCGACCTGGAACTTCATTCAGTCGAGTCATTAGGGACTCGAGGTCATTTTGAAGCGTCGCTCCTGGCCAGAGTGTCGTGTCGATTCGCGACGCCGCAACCTTCAGTCGAGCAAGGTAGTCAACCACACCAGCAACACGAGACTCCAGTCGGAGCACGTTCATAGCAGTTTCATCCTTCACAGGAGAGTTAATGGGGTCCAAGCTTGTCTCCACTCGACTGGTCTCCTCCTCGAAGTTTTGGCAGAATTCTGTAAACACAATTCAAAGATAAACCAGCAGTTCTACGATAAGTCGATGATAACAAGTCAGTCGGGTAGGAGAGATTACCCTCAAGCATGATGAATAACTTCTTGGCGAGCCCCCCCTCCCCAGATAAGCCTCCAGATCGTTCCTCTTCCCCACCAGTTCATTGGCCTTGTCACTCAGAGCTATCTTATCATTCTTCAGACGGCTGACCTCCTTATTGGCCGCGTCAAGAGCAGCTTTCAGATTGGCGTTCTCCTCTTCAAGTTTACCGACTGAAGCCAGTTTTTCTTCCGCAAGCTTCGTTTTGTCCAAAGCCGCCTTCTGTGCCTCGGCAAGGTCATGGTCCTTCTTCTTCAGAGCCTCCTTCATTTTATCTGCAAAATGACAATGAGATCAGAATCAGGAATGGGCAGCAAGATAAAGATAGTCGTCAAGTTCTCACTAGCCATACCTTTTGCTTCGTCTTTCGCCTTCTGAAAGTTCTCCTGAACAAGCTTCAAGTCAAGGTCGAGCTGGATCTGTTTGTTTTCCAATTCAGCACAGCGAGCCACAAGCTCGCAAGATTTCTGCAAAGGGTCAGTCGACAGACATCAAAGATAGGTTGCTTCCAAGTGACTAAGAAAAAAATCGTAACATTTCTAAGACTACAGCCGAATCAAAATATTCAACAGTAGTCTCGGGGACTACACCCAGTGGGTGCACTCAGCGTGCCCCCACTAGTTCTATCCACTTGGTCCGATCAGTCGACGGAAAGAGACAAAGAGGTTATGATCCTAAAACCATAGCTAACTGCCAGCAGTCAGCCATGGTCTCATCATGATCTACCAAAAAAACAGGTTCTTCAGACCTTAGTCGACTACCAGTAGTCGACCATGGTCTCGGGGACCACACCCAGTGGGTGCACTCAGCGTGCCCCCACTGGTTCCAAGATTCCATTTGACATGGTCCGACCAGACCGAGTGAAGAAGTTAGAGTGAAGAAATTCAAAATACAAAGACTACAGTCGACTGCCATCAATCCACCATAGTCTTGGGGACTACACCCAGTGGGTGCACTCAGCGTGCCCCCACCGATCCAAAAATACAATCGACACACCTAGTGGATGTACAGATACAAAGATCTTTGGAAGGAAAGTCTTCAGATAGCATATCCTAACAGAACAAGCGGTGACCAACTAACCTGGATGTTGCTCTGAAGGGCTGAGCTAGCATCATAGGCCGCTTGGCTGGCTTCCCGGATCGCCTTCACCTGCTCCATCATGATCCCCGCCTGGCGTATAGCCTCCTTAGTAGCACCCACTTGGTCCTCTGGGATGTGGTGTGTGGCGAAAAGGGAGGGCGGGTCAGTAGTCGACGACGAAGGCCGAACACTCATCAGCGGCACAACGAAGGACATGGAATGCCAAGTGATATCGCCACCCTCTTGAACCGACGTCTCAGGCACTGATGCAATCTGAGTAGTCCTGCCAGCCGGCGCCTTTTTATTCCTCCTCGGCCTCAGTGGAGCCTCGTCGTCATCATTAGGGAGATCAATGACATGAGGAGGAGCTACAGGAAAAATCCAAAGTTAAAAACGAAAATCCAATCGACCAAAAGTGAAACTACAGAAATCGTACCAAGGTTGGAGGTGACAGCGTCTTCCATTTCCTGGTCTTCGTTCTTGGCGGAGGTCTCAGAGGTAGCAGCACTGCAGATTTCATAAACCAGTCGGTTAGTCAATGAGTCGACCAAGAGTCTGTCCATGCTAAATGAGAAAACACAAGTTCTGTTGTTACCCAGAGATGGTGGGAATGGTCATTCTCATCTTGGGCAAGGCCTTCGGCGGCTTTGATGACACCACCCGCGGATGCTTCGGCGCTTTTTCAGTCGGCGCTGGAGAAGCCGTCTGAGGGCGTTTTGACGACTGCCCAACAGGCGCAGCCGCTTTGCCACGCTCGCTCGCGGGGTCGTGAGTAAGCTTGGATCGCCTTTCCGTGCGAGGATGATCGACTTCCTCCTCCTCCTCTCCACTGGAGTCGTCGTCATCCTCTTCCCCCTCACCATCAGATTGCCACTCCTCCTCACTTTCACCTCCGCTCGCCTCCTCCTCCTCGGTCTGTTCTTGCGCCCCGTTGGGCATCGAGTACATCTCAGTAATGGTCTAGAAGACAACAAACAAGACAAAAGTCAGTCGATTGATTTTAAGCAAACAGAATGAAGAAACCAAGGCCACAGTCAGAGATGCAGAATTGGACCTAATCTACTTCATACGATTGGTCGAGTGGAGGAATCCTCCTGGCTCCTCGGGGGTTGTCTTTGTTCCCTGTGATACTTGACAACCACCCCTCCAACATAGCCTCGTCGACCTCCTCCGGGTGAATCCTAGTGGTGTCATCGAGACCTGAATACATCCACATCGGATGGTAGCTTGGAGTGGTTGGATACGTCTCCGAAGGAAGACCTCTAGCAAATCCATACCAGTCACCCCGTCGCGGACAAGCTGAACCACTCGACCAACCAACACTTTGACTTGTGCCTTCTCTTCCAGTGTCACTTTCAGAGAAGAAGGTTTTTCTGCTCGGTTCAAGGAGAAAGGGGGAAGACCCATCGCCTGTCCTGGGGTCGGCTGGTCTCTGCAGTAGAACCAGGTCGACTGCCACCCGCGGACTGAGTCAGGAAGAGTCATAGTTGGAAAAGAACTTTTGCTTCTCATCTGGATCCCAAGACCCCCGCACATCTGAATCACTTGCGTCTTATCGTCACTCGACTTGGCTTTCTTAACCGACTGAGAACGACAAGTGAAAATGTGCTTGAAGAGGCCCCAATGAGGACGGCAACCCAAGAAATTCTCGCACAAAGACATAAAGGCAGCAAGATACATGATGGAATTTGGAGTAAAGTGATGGAGTTGCGCCCCAAAAAAGTTCAAGAAACTCCAGAAAAAGGATGAGGGGGCAGGGAGAATCCGCGGTCGACGTGAGTGGCGATAAGGACACACTCACCCTCAAGAGGCTGCGGCTCGATCTCGTTCCCCGGGAGGCATGCAGATTTGTGAGGAATGAATCCCCCCTCGACCAGGTCATCAATGTCTTCCTGACGAATCACCGAGGGCATCCAATCGCCCTGGATCCAGCCCCGCGGCAAGGCAGACCTCGAGGAAGATCCACCCCGACCGGACTTCTTCGCCTTCGCCTGCGCCGTCGCCTTCTTTGCGCGCTCCAGGGCCGCCGTCTTCTCCTTCACCATCGCCGTAGACGAAGCTCGAACGGACCGACGGCACCGGGGCGAGAGCAGAGGTGGCGGAGGAATTCGAGAAGAAAGAGGAAAAATGAAGGCGCACTGTTCAAAAGCCCTGGGCCAGCGGCTTATATGGAGTTGCTTCCGAGTGACTGGCCTGTAGGCCCAAACGATCCTGTCAAATCCCGCAACAGTCGCGCGTGCGATACATGGCGAAAAAGGTGGCACGGAGATCGAGGCGTCTCCACCCTATCCCGCCCGATTACCGCGGCCTCCTCCGCCCCGCGCGCTTCCCAAAATTCAAATCCCGCAAAATCCGCGAGCAGCAGAACAACTTGTCAGACGGAGGATCTCCTCCGCACTGTCACTCAGAACTTTTCAAGTAAAGGAATTCACTCGACTGAAACCAAGAATGGATCAAGGCGACCAAAAAAGAAGTTGGTGTCGTTACTTAAGTTCATGGATCCAGAACAAGATACACTCATATCACGAAAAATGGGTCAGAAGAATTCTCAACTCCTTCCCCACTCAAACCTCGATCCATTCGGGGGCTAATGATGAAGCTATGTACCTAGGGTAGGGTCATGGACCTGTCCAAACTACCCTCCCCAAGGACATCTCTAGAAGAAACCACCTGTCAATCGACTCAGAAGTGTTCCACTCGACAGAATCGAAGACACTCGACCATGAAGCCAACCACTCGACGGCCAGGAGATCTAAAGTCACTCTGCGTGCAAATGGTTGGTCATTGAGTAGCTTTTATGGTCATCATAGCACTTTATTTGTGGCGTTACGAGTAACGCCCGATCTTAATGTACCTTAAACCCTACATAACTGAGGGCCGGAGGGGTCTGGCGAACTCGATATAAGTCACCCCCGTCCTTAGTGTAGAGGGTTCGCACCCCTGTAACTCATACACGCATAATCCAGTCGATCGCCTCTGGGCTCCGAGACGTAGGGCTGTTACTTCCTCCGAGAAGGGCCTGAACTCGTAAATCTCTTGCGTATACAACTACTCCATAGCTAGGATATTGCCTCTCCATTCCTACCCCCTACACTACTGTCAGACTTAGAACCACGACAGCGGGCGCTTCTACTTCGGCTGGAAGAGGTCGGGGGAGGACGAAGAAGGCTGCTAGTAGAGGTGGACGTGGTAGCGGGAGAGGTAGGAAGGCTGCTACGCCTTCCTCGCCACCACCCTCAGCTGATTCACCCGACCATAGGACTGCTCTGTCTGACGTGGACCCGTCTCGGACTCCGGTCCATGAGCCTCCAGTTGTTGATCCTTCGCCCTACCAGACTCGGGTCGCCGATCCTTCGGCCCACGTGAGCCCAGCCCTAGAGTCTTCGTCCCAAAAGACTCCTGTCATGGAGTCTTCGTCCCAAAAGACTTCGGTCATGGGGTCTTCGTCCCAGAAGACTCCGGTCCCGCCGTGTTCTTCCCACGAGACTCCGGTCCCGCCGTCTTCTTCCCACGAGACTCCGGAGGCTAGTGGCCCGGATGATGGTAGCGAGGACACCTTTTCATATGATAGCTACAACGAGGACGAGATGGTTGAGAAGGGCAAGAAGGTCTACAAGTGTGGCAGTACAAAGCTCTCGCCCGTGCCGACGACCCCCGACCAGAGGTGGTTGATTGCGCCTAAAGGGTTGAAGTAAGTGCCTTTACTTTTTTTTAACCTTCTGCCTTCATGTTCCTTCAAATTAATATCTAATGCGTTTGCCTTGTCATACTGTAGGGGTTGGGTATACCCCCGTGACCGTGGTGTCCGCAGGCCCAACCAGGTCCTTGGCACGCTTTGCCGGCAGCACTTCCCTGGGTGGGTCACGATGCCCGATGAGGGTCAGGTTCCACAGCTAGCACTGAGCTGGGAGCTGTATTCTGTTGCCCCGGCCCCTCCAGGCGAGATGGTCGCCGGTGTCGCGTGCGAGACAGTGGCCGACATTGTGTTTCATTGGTTTTGGGTAATTTCTCCTTTAGATAATTAAAAATGAACACTACCTACCTAGTGATTGTACTAATCATTATTGTCTTCTTTGATTGTAGACATTCTACAGGGTTTCAGAGGGAGAACAGGAGGCCGCGGCTATGGTTGTCGAAGCCCAGTGCAAGCACCTACTTCAGAACTTACGGCACAAGGCTCGGGTGTAGTCCATTCGAGACTACTACGCCTCGCAGGGTATTAGAAGGGCCAAGAAGAAGTGTTGCAGGAAGTTTCTGAGTAGGGAGAAGTACTTGTCGGTAATTATACCTATTCTTAAGGCCTTGAACTTAGTTTTCTTGATTTGATTCGTAGCGCTAAAATTTCTCTTGACTCACTTAGGTGCCCCCGTGATGGTGTGTCGATAAGATGGACTGTTGGGAGGCGTTGGTGGATGCGTGGTGCTCTCCTGAATGGTGGCTCGAACACCAAATGGCCAAGGATAAGCACGACCAAATGGAAGGTGTGCCACACTATCAAGGGAGCTCCAACCTGTTTGAGTACGGGGATAACTGGGTATGTGGTTTGCCACATGATTTCATGCAATTTCATTCTTCATGGTAGCATTTATCCTTTCCAAAATGACTTAATATGCTTAGTTAGTTAAAAATACATAATAACTACCTTGGATACTTTAATAATGACATAATTAGCTCAATAATGACTTAATATGCTTTAGTTAGTTAAAAAATGGCATAACTACCTTCGATAGCTCAATAATGACTTAATATGCTTTAGTTAGCTAAAAAATAACATACCTACCTTGGATAGCTCAATATTGACATATTTAGCTCTAAAATGACATAATAACCTTTAGATAGCTCTATAAAATGACTTAATATGCTTTAGTTAGTTAAAAATGGCATAACTACCTTCGGTAGCTCAATAATGACATAATTAGCATACTTTGGTCAAAAATGGCATAATAATCTTTCTTAGCTCCAAAATGACCTAAACCTAGCTTATTTTCCTCAAAAATGACATAATAACCTTTCTTAGCTTCAAAATGACCTATTTACATAGTAATATCATTCTTAATGCTAGCTTGAGCCCTAATTAACTAATATCTTGTTCCTCTCTCTCAGGCGCACTACCACAAGAAGCCTGTGCCTTTTGTGTTCGACCTCTATGGCATGACCCATATGGCCCCATACAAGAAGGCCAAGGCATTCACGAAGTCTGACCTAGATCATCCAGAGAACTTCATCAACATCTCCTCCCACCACAAGCTTGTGAAGTACAGAGACGAGGGGAAGACGAGGAAATGGGAGGACTTTAACCTGAGCCAGGATCCTTTTGATACAGAGCTGGTGATGATATCTGGTGGTGGGAGGTCCCATGGTGCTCAAGCCATTGGTGATGGACTGCTACGTTGTCCTAAGACTCTCCCGCAGATCAAGAAGCACCTGCGTAGCTCTGACCCTGAGATAACGCCTCGTGCACGGCCCGCGGAGCTCGCCGTGGCGGTTAGTTATACGGACTCTCTGACCTTTCCTCCATTACATTGTGTGTGCGTTCATCAATGATTACAATGCTAACGATGAGTGTTGTGTTGCAGGCAGCGGTTGAGAAAGAGAGATTGAAGACCCAGGCGCTTTTGGAGGAGGCAAAAAGGGAGGCGGCGGAGAGGGAGAGGGAGAGGGAGGAGAGGACGGCTAAGCTGTTGGAGGAGGAGAGGAACCGAAACGATGCGTCTCACCGGGCCCTATACGAGCTCATCGTGGTACGTTTCTTGTGCATATTAGCCCAATCATGCACGTAATGTTCGCATTACTAACTAATATCACTGACTCGTGCGAACCAAATGTGCAGACCATGTGCGAGAAAAGCGGTCAGGCCGCTCCGCCGATGCCCCAGATTGCTCCAGCGGGCACGGTGAGTTTGATTTGAATGGTCCTTGGTTACTACTATTCACATTTCAGTTTGCATCATGCTAACGAGACATTATTGGAAATAATCTTTGGTTCAGCATGGCTCCTGACAAGCATCGACCAATCCTTCCGCGTCTGCCAATGCTGGAACCCCGACTGGTCCTTCACCTCCGTCTACCAACAATGGCGCAGCCCCGACCATTCCTACACCTCCGTGATAACGGTATTTTTCTTCTTATTTAGCCTGTTTAGTCCATTTATGACATAATTTAGCTTATTTAGTCCACAAATGACATAATAAGATGAAGAAAATGAAGGAAGAGGAAGGAAAGAAGGAATAGAAAGAAAAGAATAAGAAGAAGAACTTCTTCTTCTTCTTCTTCTTTTCTTCTTCTTTTCCTCCTCTTGTTTTTATTCGTAAATGGCATCATAACCTTGCTAACCTCATAAATGTCATATACTTAGCTTGTTGTTCTCTAAAATGACACAATAAGCTTAGTTAGGTTAAAAATGGCATAATTTGCTACATTAGCTCAAAAATGGCAGTTTTCTTCTTATTTAGCCTATTTAGTCCATTTATGACATAATTTAGCCTATTTAGTCCACAAATGACATAATAAGATGAAAAAAATCAAGGAAGAGGAAGGAAAGAAGGAGTAGGAAGAAAAGAAGAAGAAGAAGAAGAAGAAGAAGCTTCTACTTCTTCTTCTTCTTCTTCCTCTTCTTCTTCTTTTCCTCCTCTTACTTGTTTTTATTCGTAAATGGCATCATAACCTTGCTAACCTCATAAATGTCATATACTTAGCTTGTTGTCCTCTAAAATGACACACTAAGCTTAGTTAGGTCAAAAATGGCATAATTTGCTACGTTAGCTCAAAAATGGCATTTTTTTATTTAGCCTATTTAGTCCATTTATGACATAATTTAGCCTATTTAGTCCACAAATGACATAATAAGATGAAGAAAATCAAGGAAGAGGAAGAAAAGAAGGAATAGGAAGAAGAAGAAGAAGAAGAAGAAGACTTCTTCTTCTTCTTCTTCTCCTTCTTCTAATCTTCTTCTCCTTCCACTACTGTAATCCACTTCGTTGCCGTCCGCCATGGCGGACGGCAAAGGCATGGATCACGGACAGCAAAACTCCTTTGTTGTTTGTTGGCGGACGGCAAACCGTCCGTCTGAACACATGCCAGCAAAGGCCTTCTTTGCCGTCCGCTTCCTGGAAATGGATGGCAAAGGGTTGTGACGTCCGCCTTTGGTGGCCAGCAGACGGCTAAGATTGTGGACGGCGGTAAGGTGGGGTGAGAGCCATTAGGGGTTAATGGCGTGCTTTGCCGTCAGCCAGCAGACGGCAAAGAGGCTACGGTCTTTGCCGTCCGCTGGCGGACGGCAAAGTGCTCAAACATGCTAGTCCCAGGAATCACAGGTATCTGCCACGTGGCATATTTGCCGTCAGCTAGCTGACGACAAAGAGCCTGTACAACCCTGTTTTTAATTTAATTCATTCAATTTGACAACAATTCACAGATATACATATACACACAACAAGCATATCCAACACACAAGTTTCATCATATATACATACATAACCAACACATATATAGTTCCCCTTACATATTACAAAAGTTTCACATTGTTTATCCATCCATCCATATATAACAAGTTCGAACCATGCAAGTTCATTGATACAAAATTAAAGCACAAATGGAAAAGAAGGACTCCATCCATGCAAGCTTCCGTGAATTAAATCAAATATGCAAAATGATAAACAAGATGTTAGAAGAAGAAGAAGAAAATGAAGGAGAAGAAGAAGAAGACTATAAAAAGTAAGCATACTTAAGTAAAATGGAGCTAACCTAGAAGAAAATGAAGAAGAAGAAGAAGACTAGAAGAATACTAGAAGAATAAGAAGAAGAAGACCGTAAGCTTATTATGTAAACTTGGTCATTTTGTGCTAACATAAGTAATTTTGGAGTTAACCTATAGGAAACTAAGTATATTAGAGCTAACTTAT
>NC_057795.1:126622237-126624017 GCF_018294505.1 Triticum aestivum | reverse complement strand
GAAGAAGAAGAAGAAGACGACGACGAAGAAGAAGACTATAAGCTTATTATGTAAACTTGGTCATTTTGTGCTAACATAAGTAATTTTGGAGTTAACCTATAGGAAACTAAGTATATTAGAGCTAACTTAGAGCTAACTTATGTCATTTCGGAGGAAACAAAGCTAAGTATATATAGATCATTTTGGAGATCTGACATACCTGACATAGTTCAGTTCTCATTGTTCTTCTCCTTCTCCTTGCTCGGCCTGATGCGCCAAGAGCGGCAAGGCGGTGGAGGCAGTGGGATGTAGTCTTCTACCACAATTGGCGTGGTCATGTCACCCAGTTGTGGGATCGCCGACGCCACCACCGGCGCGAGGTCATTGTTAGGCACCACCACCATCGCGAGGCCATCTTCAGGCAGAACAGGCACGACCATCGCTAGGTCATCCTCAGCCACCACCAACTCTTGCCCATGGTCAGACACCACCATCTCCTGCCCTTGGTCAGCCACCACCATCGCTAGGTCATCCTCAACCTGATGCCCACTCTGCTCCTCTTCTTCCCCGCCACTCCAATCCGGATCATCCTCCTTGTTGTCTTTGTTGCAGCCAGAATCGCTGCTGCTTTCGCTGTAGTCAGTGTCGCTGCTGCTTTGGCTGTAGCCAGTGTCGCTGCTACTGCTCCCATTGCCTATCCAAATGCAACAATGACCGTTAACAATCGATGCGAGACAAAGCCAAATGTAGAGGAATAAGAAGAGGCAGAATGTACTGGCATCATCGTCGTTAGCGTAGTGCATGCGACACATAGTCGCGTTGAACACCTTCACGATGAGCATGGTGGCGTCGTCGTCGTACCTGAAGAGAAGGAAGTACCCCAACCGTAGGTCGTAGGCACGGTAGAACTTCTCCCAGCCACGACACAAGTACATGTGGCCCTTCTTGATCACCAACTCCACGTCCCACAGCCTGCAAAACCCGCTGCTGGCCTGTCGCAGCTTCACATTATTTGGCGGATCTTCACCTAGCATGTTCATAAAAGTGTCAGGCAACCTCTGCAGTTTGGGACAATGAGTGATGTAGCAAACAACAGAGTTATCATAATGAGATGGTTGTAGGGGAGATCTCTCCTTTTATATACCTGCCTCATGGATGATACTGAAGTCCCAAGTATGGTATTGAAGAACTCGGAAGCATCCAACTAGTACTGCGGTGTGGCAGGGTGGAGTCTGCGGTGGCGGCTTCCCCCCATCTCTGATAAGCAGCAGAAGAGACCAATTAGTACCCTTACAACATTATCATACAACATTATAACATAAGAAATTTCGAGCAGAAGATAATCAACTACACCAAGTTATCATTTCTCATTCAAAAAACAATGCACTTGTGGACATATGATGGCTCTAGTTGAATTTATTAGTAGCACTAGTCGTCAAAAATGTTGACTTTAGTTGAATTTCATATAATAACTAATTTAACTTCTTTCGGTCAGCAAATTAGGCAACTAGCTAGCAGTATAAAAACATTCAAGTAAAGAAAAGAAAGAAACTACAAAACGTGGCGAAACCCTAAATAAGAAAGTATAAAAACATGTCTTTTTCTTCTTCTTCCCCTCTTCTTATTTTTTCCTCATTTTCCTTTTCTTCTTCTCCTTCTTCTTCCTTTTCTTCTTCTTCTTCTTCTTCTTCTTCTTCTTCTTCTTCTTCTTCTTCTTCTTCTTCTTCTTCTTCTTCTTCTTCTTCTTCTTCTTCCTCTTCTTCCTCCTCCTCCTCCTCCTCCTCTTCTTCTTCTTCTTCTT
>NC_057795.1:126610231-126621706 GCF_018294505.1 Triticum aestivum | reverse complement strand
TGAAATTAACTTAAAAAATCTAAAATAAACTAAACTAAAAAATGGGGAGATTACTTACCAGTGGGTCGGGGTGGCCGGTGGAGGGGGAGGCCGCGGCGGGTGGGGGCGGCAACGGCTCGATGGAGGGGGGCCACGGTGGCTGGGGGCGGCCGCGGCGGGTGGGGGGCGACCTGACGGCAAAGAACTGGCAGACGGCAAAGAACTGGATTCCACTAGTGTTCTTCTCCTTCTTCTCCTCCTCCTCCTTCTTCTTTTTCTAGTTTTCTTCCTCTTCTTCTTCTAACTTTCTTGTTTCCCATTTTGCAGATTTAATTCACTATATGGAAGCTTGCATGGATGGAGTGCTTGTTTCTCTGTTCTTCTTTTTGTTTTTATCGAAGAATAATGTGGAACTTGTTATATGGATGCATGGAACAATGTGTTGGATGAATATTGTGATAGTAGTGTAAGATGTATGGATGATACTATGTTTCTTATGTATGTATATATGTTGTCATGGATGGAGCTATATATGTGTTGCATAGATCATATGTCTGTTGTGCCTGTGAAAAAAATATATATGTATATCTATGTATGAATTCCAATGAAATTAAATGGATATAAATGTAAATAGGGGATATATAACCTCTTTGTCGTATGCTAGCGGACGGCAAAGCTCTTTGCCGTCCGCTAGCAGACGACAAAGAGTACACGTGGCAGCTTCCTGTAGACAGTGGGAACACTGGCCGCCTATTTGGTCAGCTATGTCGTCTGCTGGCAGACGGCAAATACCCAGCGGACGACAAAGCTTTTTGAATCATTTCCGTCTGCTGGCGGACGGCAAAGAGCGCCGTTAACGCCCTAACGGCTCTGATGTCACCCCACTACCGTCCGTTGTCTTTGTCGTTTGCTGGCCTCAGACGGTAGACGGCACAATCGTTTGCCGTCAGTTTCGCAAAAACGGACGGCAAAGAAGACCTTTGCTTGCACCTGTTCAGACGGACAGTTTGCCACCTACTGGCGGACGACAAAGATGTTTGCCGTCCGGGATCTATGCATTTACCGTCTGCCCTGGCGGACGACAAAGAAGCTGTTTCCAGTAGTGATAGTTCGCTAAGCATGTGCAACCCTACGAGATACCTTAACCGGATTAAACACCCTATTCTCTAACAAGCCCTTCACCTCAGCAATAATATGACCATAAGCAGATCTATCCATGAATCCATCTTGGAGCGCCACCAGTGCCACCGCACAATCATCTTGAAACACACACGGATCGGTCCGAACGCTGAGTAGTAAGGCTAAGACCCTCCATGATAGCATGCAGCTCTATTTCGAGTGCCTCGTTGCAGTGGAAGATGCGATAGTAAGCAGAAAAAAAATCACCACTCTTCTTTTTCTCTTAGAACCATTCCCGAACCTACTGACTTGTCCTGATTACAATAGGAGCCCTCCAATGACAACGACACCCGGCCACGGGGTGCTTTAGGCCATGGCGTGGTCGGTCGCTTCGGATTAGCTTCCTTAACAGGTTCCTCCAAGATCATTGCTTATTATTTATTCAATTTCAAAAGCTTAGGGGGTGTTTGTTCACAGTGACTTTTTAATCTAGGGACTAGAAAAAGTCTCTCTTAGAGATTTTTAACCAAACAGGAGGGACTACTAGGGACTAAAAGTTGCTTTTTGAGACTAAATGAAGAAGACTCTCAAGGAGTCTTTTGGGAAATTTTTTGGGACTTTTCCAACAATGCCCCTCCCTGCACCCATTGCCCTGCCGCCCCATGGTGTTGTTTGGTTCTTATTTTTCTGTATACTAGGGGTAACATGGTCATTTAATAACATCTAGGGAGGGACTAGGGACTTTTTAATCCCCGAAAACAAACAATGAGGACTTTTTAGGGACTAGAGACTTTTTAGTTGGGACTAGAAAAAGTCCTAAGACTTATGAACCAAACAGGGACTAAGCGCGCCTGCCTTTGTGAATCCACCAAATCATGGCCTCATTTGGCTGTAACAACGAAACTGTCGTTTGGTAAACATTTTTATCTGGGAATTATGTGCAGTTTTTTTCTTTGCATCATAATAAAGTCGTAGATACTCCCTTCGTTCTAAATTACTCGTCGTGGTTTTAGTTCAAAGTAGATCGCATGGGTTAGGTTAGGCCTTGTACAATGGGAGGTGCTTAGAGTGATGCTTAAAAAAATAAACCAGATTTTTTTAAGCACCGGTGCCTATTTTTACAGGAAAGACGCTTAGTTAAGCGTCTATCCTCTATAAATAAGCACCGGTGCTTAAAAAAAGTCTGGTTTATTTTTCTAATCACCTCCCCTAAGGACATGTACAACAGTATACAGTCAGCAGTCTATAAGTGTGCCAAATAGGATTTTTAAAGACGTGGACGAGAGAGATAGACGAGAGAGAAGACGCCCGTCTGCAGAAACAAAGACGGTCGATTCCCAGAAAAATCGTCCCTTACCAACGCCCATTTTGCCGTTGTATGGAGAGGCCCGTCTGTTGTGGTCCTAAAAATTCTCAGGCTCTTTTTTTTTACATGCAAAACTCACCATGAGCGACAACCAAAAATTCAGATCGTGGGTGTGCTGCAGACACCCTAGTAGACAATCTATTGTACAGGGCGTCTTTGGTACGTCTACAAAGTGAATCTATAGCCAACATCTGTCTAAACTAATGTACATGCTCTAAGCACCTCCCATTGTACAAGGCCTTAGGCGATAATTTTAGATAGTTAGGTCTAGGACCTATAATCCGGAGAGTGTTCAAACTTCAAATCACAGTACTAACGGGGAAACCCATCCGTAAAAGGGGAGCCGCGCTGAACGCCACGCAGCTCGGCCGTCCGATGAGAGAGACAGACGCCCCAGATCTCTCCACAGTGGTAACGGTAGCGGCCCGGGCTAACCACCCGTACACGACGTGCGCTTCGGCGCTTCGCCTCCGCTTCGAGTTCGAGACCGCGCACACGCACGGCCGCTCTGTTTCCTCCTCCGTTCCGTTACGCGGCCTCGTTGATCTCCTCAGAAGACTTGGACTTGTCTTCAATTCCTTCGCTTTCCCACCCGACTCTGCCTCCTCCACCGCGTGCGTGCTGGTCGCAGCTCCGGGGGGAGACCAGACCAGACGACCTCGCCCGCCCGCCCGCCCGCCGCCGGAGGGAGCCCGCCCCGCCTCCCGTCCTCCTCCTCCCGTCCAGCGCCGGGCATTGGGATCTCGCGGCTCGCCCCCGCGCCACCCCGTCCAAACCCTAGCCGCCGCCAGGGGTGGGTCGCGTCGCGGCAGCAGGATCCAACGGTACGGAACTGGCGCCCCGCTCTGCTCCTCCCTGTGCGCAGCTCGATTCTCCTCCCGCGTTTCGGTTCGAGCTAGAACGAGCCTGGGAAACGGTGCTGCCCTCGTTTGCTTCGGCTGGCGATGGCACCGCGGATTGTACGGTGCTGCGTGCTAGAGGATTATCTTATCTTAGCTATTCTACAAATTGATTGAATCCCTTGCTGCGCTATCGTGTGCTGCCACCGCTTCTTCTTCTTCTGTGCCTTGGTGCGTGTTTAGCTGGTTTTGCGTGAGCAATCAAGGACATGCTTCCGCTGTTGGGCGTCGAGAAACCGAGCGAGGGTAGCATGCGCGACATTGCTTTGCGGGAATCCTAAGTTGTTATTGCACCATTGATGAGATCGTGGCTTTTGATTTGGTGATTCATTAATGCATCATGAAGATAGTTCGATAAAGCATCTAGCCTCTGCATTAGGTCGGGGCATACCATGCACATATGGTAGTTGAAGTAAACGATTGTTTGTTCATCATTTGCCTGGGCAGGCATGCTTATGCCTGTTTGATTATGATTATAGTTGCTGCTTATGAAATTGCTGGGTAGTTCCGGTAATGGTTCCTTAGGAACATTGCCAACTTCACGGATTTACAGTTCATTGTGGGTTTCCTTCTCTCTTTTTTGTTGTCGATGGAAATTCAAATCGCTGGGTAGTCACATAAATGGTTCCATACGAACACTGCCAACTTCACGGATTTACAATTCATCGTGGGTTTCCTTCTTGTTTTGTATTGATGAAATCACTAGGTAGTCACGTAAATCGTTCCCCATGAACATTGCCAACTTCCGGATTTACAGTTCATTGTGGGTTTCCTTCTCTTTTGTGTTGATGAAATTGCTGGGTGGTCATATAAATCGTTCCCTATGAACATCGCTAACTTCCCAGATTTACAGTTCATCGTGGGTTTCCTTCTTTTGTGCATCGCTGGGTGGTGACATAAATGGTTCCATACGAACATTGCCAACTTCACGGATTTACAGTTCATCGTGGTTTCCTTCCTTTTCTTGTTGATGGAATCGTCGGGTAATCACATAAACGGTTCCATACGAACATTGCCAACTTCACGGATTTACAGTTCATCGTGGTTTCCTTCCTTTTCTTGTTGATGGAATCATTGGGTTATCACATAAATGGTTCCCTACGAACATTGCCAACTTCACGGATTTACAGTTCATCGTGGGTTTCCTTCTTTTTTTGTGGCATTGGCTCCCAAAACTGATTAACCTAAAACTTTTGTTGCATGGATACTTCTATGAATCTGTCATTCCCAAACGGCATATGTCTGGATGTTCCCTAACGGCATATGTGGGGATAGAGGACTACTAGTTTTCCTTCTTTATCTTTTTAAAATATGGGGATACTTGGGGGTATTTTTGGCTAAAAACATTCCAATAAGAGGCCATTTCAGGCCCAAAGCAAACTATCCCTTTGCCTCAAACCCTAGTCAAGCATATCAGTTCGGAGCTCACCGCCGCCGCCGCCGCCTGCAGCTGTCGCTGCCGCTCCACGGCTCCACCAGCCGTCGTTTGCCTCTTCTGGACACCTCCCACGCCGCTTCTTTCGGTGCTATTTCATAGGTAAGCTCTGCGGTGTCAAGCATTAAATTGTGTAATTCGTAGTTACCGGATCCGCTCGTTATATGGTCGATCCCTGATCTCGATCGATAGATCTACATCAGGGTTCGAATTCGGTGCAATTCGTTCCCAAGTTGACTCCCGATTTGTGACCTTCATGGGCCCAAGTCGGTTATTATGTCAATAGTTCGTGCTGGTGCCATCACTGCCCGGATCTGCCGCTTCCTTTGCCGCTTGTCCTGGTTCGGTCATTGTTCGAGCACATCTATGACCGTCGCATCAGAGCTTTCCTTGAGGAGAAGCAAAGGTAGTTGTCACGATGGGTAGGAGCAGCAGGGAGGCATCACAGTAGGAGCAGCATGGGCGACAGAGGTCTGCCAAGAGCAGGGTGGAGGTGGAGCTGGCATGGTACATCAGAAGGGGGCAGAGGAGATGGGGGAAAATCAAAGGAGCATGTGGCTGCGGGTTGAAGATAGCTCAGTGCCTGAAAGCTGATGAGAGCGCTTGTTTGTGAGTACTTGGTGATTTTTCGTAGCTGGTTCAGCCCAATCAACATGTGATGGCATTTTTCTTCTTCTCCATTTTACTCTGTCATGAAATCAATAGAAGTTTTCTTAGTGCTTGTGAGTCCATGTACTCCAGCTCCGATTCGCGAACCCAATCCTCAATTCGTGAATCGTAGATGTATACCTTCTGATGCACATGCTCTTTGGTCTTAAGACTAAACATGTGCAAATTCACCAGACAGCCTCAAAGAAATCAGGGGAGTTCTTCTATTTGCAGGAACATCAAACACAACTCATATTGTAGTTGTGGAAAAACACATCTGAAGTAGAGTCAGCTGCATTTTTGCAGGAACCAAACACAACCACATTATATCTACTCATGAGTCGTGAACTCCTTGCTGCTGTGGGTCTTCAACATGGCCGTATCAATCCTTAGTCCTGAATGAGGAGATCTGTATGCTCCATTTTCACTGCTAAACAACATCCAATTGGATCCTGGTGTGTTGTCTATGTAATTGGCTTTTCGGGTTCTTTGCTAGTTTCTAGTGCATTGCTCTGTTTTTTAAGAATTATAGGCTTGCTATTTGTTAGTTGTTTTGGTATGTTTGACACACAATTTGTTGATCTCTTTCCATTAGGGGTGAAGAAGATTATTCTTTTAACTGTATGCCAATTTTTCTTTCTTTCTTTCTGTTATCTGCCACATGATAGATGATAATAAAATATGTGAGTTATTTATTAATCCCTCTGTCCCTACATAAGGTCTTTTTTGCCTTCTCATGTTCTCCAAAAGACCTCAACAATTGATTGCAACCACAACACATTAGTAAAAGATGCTCCAAAATAATATCATGATTGTTGTTACACTATCTAGTACTTCTGTTTTCAAAGGTTCAATCTTATTATTTTATATTTTTTAACATGTGGTCAAAGTTGACTGCACGACAAAAGGATTTCTATTTTAAGAACTGAGAACTAGTGGGTTGTATCTACTACCTGACATATCTGAAGCACAGATCATACTCGCTCCCTTTGTTTGGTTTAGCTGTTGCTCTTTAGCAGATAGCTTCCCTCTCTTCAAACGGATTGTTTCAATTTCTTTCTATTATTAAATTGACCTGGACACCCCTTGATAAATGATGTACTAATTCTTTGGATATTGTATTCTTCTGTATAATCAGTGAGATACTTTCTTGAACATAAGAAAGGAAAGTTTGGTGGTAGCAGTCATTCTAAAGGTTTTTTGTATTCTGAACTCATTGTTTATAATGTGGAGTTGTGGACAGCTATATATTTGGTTGCCTTTTGGATTCATATTGTATAGTTAATGCATCAAAGGTTCTTCCTGAGTTAATATTATTTCTGTATTTCTTTTTCTTATGGATTTCTTGCGGATCCCTCCTTTGTTGATTATGTGACATTTACTGTTGAATGCTGGATTTTGTGTTCTGAGTAGCTATTCTTGCTGATAAAAAGTATACCATGTTATATTTCAGTTACTCAACATTGATTATGCTTGGTGGATGAGGATGCCACAATAAAGAAGGTGGGGGTTTGATAAGGTTCTTGAAGCTGTCCAGTGAGGGTTTAGAGTTGTTGTCTTTGAAGACTATAACCCATGTTAGTGAATAAATTGAAAAGGGAAGGTGGCTGGTGAACTTGAGTTAAGACATGTCCAAATCTACTCCTGTTAAAGCAAGCAAGAATTCTGAATTGAAGAAATCTGCAGCCATCTTAACAATAGCAAATGGCCATGCTTGTAAGAAGGATGCAATTGGTGGAGAGCATCCTGTCCATGACATCAAGTCCACTGGCACTTGGATCTGTAGAAATTTGGCCTGTAAAGCTGTTGTAACAGCTGAAGATTCTTTCTGCAAGAGGTGCTCATGTTGTATTTGCCATCAGTTTGATGACAATAAAGATCCTAGTCTATGGTTGGTTTGTGCATCTGAGAATGATGACAAACAGTGCTGTGGTTCTTCTTGCCATATCGAGTGTGCCCTCCAACAAAAGCGGGTGGGATGCTTTGATCTTCAAAAAATTATTCATCTTGATGGAAGTTATTCATGTGCTTCATGTGGGAAGATATCTGGGATACTAGGGTAAGTACATGTTCATTTTTTTCTGTAGATCTCGTTGTCTCCATCATGCTTCTCATTTGCTTCTTGTCCTTGCTTCATTATTGCATCATTAGTCC
Source organism: Triticum aestivum (assembly GCF_018294505.1). Taxonomy (NCBI): domain Eukaryota; kingdom Viridiplantae; phylum Streptophyta; class Magnoliopsida; order Poales; family Poaceae; genus Triticum; species Triticum aestivum. Next base: position 126,614,106 of record NC_057795.1, on the reverse strand, counting down.
CTTGGACTAAAATGAAGTTACTTCGGAATATATAGCCATATTATTTTCAGTTAAATTATCTCATATCATAGTGCTGTTCAAAATAGCTAATAGCTAATTTGGAATAGTTATATGCACTTCTTTCTTTGACAAGTCGCAGGTCTTATTGTTAGCCCATACATGATTTTCTCAGTTAGAAATCTGTGAAGGAAAAGGAAGCCAGATTTTCTGTATCATTATTTATAGTCAGCATGCACCGTTCTTTTTTTTTTGTGGGGACGGTATTAACACATACCATTCAACTCAACTAATAATTGGGAACATGCCAGTTGTCTTTGCATTGACCCTATGAGCTGGTCCTCCAGTATATGTAACATCCTTTTACTCCAGAAGCAATCGTCTCCTGTTAGTACAAATGATAAAATGATTTGAGCTTGACAAATGACCTGAAACTGTCTTTTCATATGATGCAAATCAATTAGAGCAGGAAATTTGGACGCGTTGTAGCATGCATAATATTCTATACCCAGCATATTTCCTTTTATGAAGTTGCATATCTCAGTGTTACTTTCTACAATTTCACCACAAATTCTACTTCGTGCCAATACATGCATGTAATAATTAAGGGGCTGTTTGGTTTGCGACTAACTTTGCCAAAGATTGCCACACCTAAGGTTAGGCAAGTTTGACCAACTTAGCCAAGTGTTTGGTTCTAGCCACACCTTAGGCAAGCCACACTTGAGGCCCACATGGCATACACACAAAAACTGTGGCAAGATTCCCTTAGGCTTGCCAACTTGTGGCTTCCATTTTGATGAACCTTAGGCAAGCTTGGTAAAAATGTGTGGCAAAGTGTGGCAATGCTAGGCCTAGAACCAAACAGCCCCTAAATATATTAGTTTTGGTTTGTTTGAGATAACTGTCATGTTTTATGTTTCTTAGCATCAATTTGCAGCTAGTATTCACTTGTGACGTTATTGAAAATTTGAAATGCTTGTTATGTTTTCCATGATTATTGATCAATTTGTAAAGTTGACATGAATGCTACTGTCTGGCAGTTATTGGAAAAGGCAATTAGTGATTGCAAAGCAGGCTCGCCGAGTTGATATACTCTGCCACCGCATCTATGTGAGTTATCAGTTGTTGGAGGGTACGAGCTGTCATACAGAATTGCATAACATTATTCAAGATGCAAAAGCAAAACTCGAATGTGAGGTCGGTCCACTTGATGGAATGTCGGCAAAGATGGCACGTGGTATCGTAAGCAGGTTATCTGGTGGTAGTAACATACTGAAACTTTGCTCTCTGGCGATTCAAAAAGTTGATGAGTTGTTGAGTTCTCCATCTCCAGGCTTGCATCTTCGAGGTAATGACCTTCCTTGAATAAATACAAGGTTCTAGACTGCCATAATAATTGTCATGGTGATTCTGCATAATTGTCATGGTTCTATACTTGTTTGTTTTGCAGGTTCATTACCAGCTGCGTGCAGATTCAACTTCGTAGATATTACATCGTCTTCCCTTGTTATCATCTTAAAAGAAACTAAGTTGGCATCATCGGACACCATCAAAGGTTATAAGCTATGGTACTGGAAGAGCAGAGAGCAACCAAGCATGGATGAGCCTGTTATTTTGTCAAGAGATCAAAGAAAAGTACTTGTTTATAACCTCGCCACATGCACAGAATATTCCTTCAGAATCATATCATTCACAGATGCTGATGCAACCATTGGGCATTCCGAGTCTAAATGTTATACTGCGAGCAAGGAGGTATTTGTCAAATCTGTGACCCAGAAGGCCACGCAAATATGCCCGCAGACGCAGATAACGGATAGGAGCCAGGCTTGTATGTCCACTGGATTTAGGATCCGAGATGCTGGGAAGATCTTGCGGCGAGCTTGGGCTGAAGAAGGCTGTTTTGAGGATATGTACGAAGGTTCATGTGACATAAGTGCCACAGAAGCAGACCAGGCAGAGAACAGTGAACAGGGTCATTTCTTATCTGGTGCATGTCGCAAACTTCAGTTCAATGCATTTTCTGTCCCAGACCTAAATGCACCCATGCCCATGGACATAGACTCTTCCCCTGAGAAGAGCTATGATTTAAATAACAGACTTTTAAGATCAAATGACAGTGGTGGCTCAGAGGCTTGCGAGGCAGTCAGGAGCGCGGAGCCGGCTGCTGTTGAATCTCGACCAGGAGGCAAGGCAAAGCAGCCCAATGGTGCTCAGAATGAAAGCTGTGAGCAGGATGGAGTTTCAGCCATCTGCCGCCAAAAGCAACTTCTGAAAAGGCCTAGAGTGCTGGATGAGGATTATGAGTATTGTGTGAAGGTGATACGGTGGCTGGAGTGTGACGGGCACATAGAGACTGATTTCAGATTGAAGTTTTTGACTTGGCTGAGTCTAAGATCGACTGAGAATGAGCATAGGGTTGTGAACACATTCATCAAAACACTAATCAAAGAACCAAGCAGTCTGGCTGAGCAGCTTGTTGATTCTTTCGGAGAGATGATAAACTGCAAGAGACCAAAAGTAGGTTTCGGCAGTGAGCTATGGCATTTGGACAAACAATAACAATTCAAGAGTTCGCTAACTCATTGGTATTCTATAGTTTTTCCGATCAAGGGCAGTGAATTCCGGTTGCTTCTATCGCCCATAATGAGAATATAAACTTGATAATCATCGCATCGACCCAGCCGTCAGATTATTATCATACCTTATAAGTTCAGATCAGACCGTGCACAATTTTCTTGAGAGTCATCATTTCGACCCGTCGCCAGATTACCATACCTTATAAGTTCAGATCGGAACATGCACAATTTTCTTGAGTCGTCATTCGAGCCTATGGGAATAGGATATTTGATTTACTTAGAAATTCCTATCTTCTTGATTCTACTTAGGAAAATCATTTTAGGCGGAAAATATATTGCATTGAAAGATTCCTGTTCCACCTGGAAGTAGTGGAAACAATTTTATATTCTCATTGGTTTAGTACTCTATATTCTGTCAGAGCCCTGGAAAAATCTTATATGATGTCATGTATGGCTTACATCTACTTGGTACCTCTTTTTCAGTATGGATGATTTTTTGGTACTGGATGTTGGCTAGGATATATTTGGCTGGTATAAATGTTCGGTATTTCCTGTTTTTTGGTTTATTAGGCCCACGATGTATCCCTAAATCAATAATTTGACCAACATAATTCAGGTTATATATTACAAAATATATACATTTAGAAATTTCAGATGTTCTATTTTTTAATGGTATAACTTTTGTGATATACGCCCCCTGTAAAGAAATACAAATGTGTTTAGATCACTAAAATAGTGATCTAAACACTCTTATATTTCTTTACGGAGGGAATACTATAATTCATACTCCCTCTGTTCCTAAATATAAGTTTTTGTAGAGATTTCAATAGACTACATACAGATGTATATACACATATTTTAGAGTGTAGGTTCACTCATTTTGCTTTGTATGTGGTCCATATTAGAATTTTTAAAAAGACATATATTTTAGAATGGAGGGAGTATTACATTGGTAAAATTGACAACCTAGGGACATGTGCAGGACATATATACCAGAAAGGATGGGGTATATACTCCCCAAACCCTAGCCTGGTACTCCCTCTGTCCGGAAATACTTGTCGGAGAAATGGATGAATCTAGACGTATTTTAGTTATAGATACATTCAATTTTATCTATCTTTCCGACAAGTATTTCGGGACGGAGGGAGTACCTATTATGGCTGTGGTGTGATGCCGTTTCCGGATATTGGGGGTTCTGGTGCCCCTTTTGCTGCAGACGTTGTGACGCGCCTGCCGGGATGACTGGCTGTATCACCCATTGTGTTCTTTTTTATGACCTTCCTCTTTATTAGCTTGTGATAA
>NC_057795.1:125937043-125959591 GCF_018294505.1 Triticum aestivum | reverse complement strand
CGTGGCTAGAGTGAAAACCGAAGAGGTTGCTCAAGCAGGTGGTAGCCCTTTGTGCCGTTTGTCGATGTAGCCGAGAGCGTGGGTGGTGGAGCCATGGTCGAGGTAGCCATGCGAAGAATGCCATGGTCGATGTCGAGTCGGGGTAGCCGGTGTCGAGGAAGTCGCCGTGGAGCCGCGGGCGCAAGGAGGCACCGAGTTAGTCATGGACGCAGTGGTGTCGAAGTAGTGGTGCGCCAGGAAGTAGATGATGTTGACGACACGTCGCGCCGGTTTGCCAACCCCGGGGACACATCATAGACGAAGGCACGCATCGGTGTTGCCAGCACCGGCATGCGTAGACGGACGGAAACGAAGTTGACGAAGCGCCGCACTAGGCTTGCCAGACCCGGGGACACGTCATGGACGAAGGCTCGCGGCGGTGTTGCCAGCACCGGGCATGCGTAGACTGAGACCTACACGAGCTGTACGCCATGTCGAAGAAGTCGAAGAGGCCAGCACAGAAGGACTCGACGACGGTTGCGGCGCCAATCGGCACAGGGCCAATGTCACCCGCGGTTGTCGAAGTAGATGAAGCGATCGGGGTAGATGACGGCGACGCTGGCAATGGGCTGGTGCCGTACGAAGATGAAGGAGGTGGACGGGCAACGGCGGCGACTACGGGGGTAGCGGCGGCAGCAACCAAAGTAGAGCGGCAGTGGCGGCCTGATGGCAGCGGCGGCGGCTAGGTTAGGAGCGCGGCGGCGGTGCTCGAAGTAGGCGAAGAACTCTAACAGCGTGACGAAGACCGGCGGAACGGTGGCATTCCCGCGCCAAATGAGGTGACGCGGCGCATGCCACGGGAAGTCGACGCGCGGGGACGGCGGTGGACCACGCGCAACGGCCTAAAGGGGCGACGCAGTGGCGACGGGCAGGTCGGGGCGACGGTGGAAGACCTCGAAACTGTCGCAGGGACCGCGGGCCATGGCTCTACAACCTGAAGGGGCGACGCAGCGGCCGAGCGCTGGTCGGTGCAACCGCGTGGTCGGCCTCGAGACGGCCGTGTGGACCGCGTGCCACGCTCACTACGGCCCGATGGGGCGACACAGCGGCAGCGCGAGGGTCGGTGCAGCCACGGGGACGGCCTGAAGCGGACAGCCTCGGGGCGGCGGTGGACCGCGGGCCATGGCACTATGGCCCAAAAGGGCGACGCAGAGGTGACGCGGGTCGGTGCAGCCGGGAAAAAAACCACGGAGCGGCGGCGCTGCGGCCCAACGGAGCGGCGGCGCTGCGGCCCAACGGGGCGGCGCTGCGGCAGCCCGTTGCTCGATCGGTAATGACGCGGTGTACTTAAAGACGATTTTCATAGGACATGCGAACCTACGAGCAGACGACTGATCAGATCAAAGACGCGCCGGATGAGATCAACAAATCACGGGCCGGACGTGGCAGAAGCGTCATCGCATTGTGCTATAAAGACATTGTGCATGCATGCAAGCGTAGCACTCCATGAGATGCAACGACATGCGAACAGCCATACACGCACGGGATGCTCAAGTGCCTTGGGCCACGTAAGTGCACCAATGGATCAAAGCGCGGCCGAGTAACCCACGCACACGCAGCCGCGTGAGTGGTCTCGCGGCGCGGTTCGACGGGCCTGCGTACGGTCCGAGGGGCGGCCGCACGCCCGCACCTGATGGAATGCCCAACGCGAAGACTCGGACGTGGTGATGCGGTCGATCTTGGTGGCTGATGAAGACGTCGGTGGAGCAGACACGCGGTGTAGATGACGAACGGCAGCGAGCAACTCAAACCGATCTTAGATCGGAAAACCAAAAAGAAAAGCTGATCAAGATGACCGGCAAAAGAGAAAAATCCGGATCAAGAGATCGGAAAAAAGACCCTCTAGGGTAGCCGGTCAACATGACCAGTGGACGAATCCTAGGTACGGGCGGCGCAGCCCCCAGCGACGGTCATGCGGCCGACCGTCCCGGGGGCGGCGCGCAAGGCGGAAGTGATGAGCGACGGATATTGTCGTGGAATTATCACGTCAGATGTCCTCGTGAAAGGACTTAGTCATGGAGCCATCGCAACGGGTTAGCTTGAAGGGATTAAACCGGACAAGGGACACGGGAGTTTTATACTAGTTCGGCCCCTTCGATGAAGGTAAAAGCCTACGTCTAGTTGTGATGGGATTGATTGGGTTTCGATGATCAGGGAGCGAAACACGCTTGCCTGAGTCTCGAGTTGTTGTTTGTTGTCCCTGAACCGCCATCAGGTCGTCCCTTTATATACACAGGTTGACGCCCGGCCAGTTTACAGAGCCCCGAGGCCAACTCATACAAAGTGTCCGGCTCGGTCTCTCCTTTCCTAACTTACATTACAAGTTTACATAGTCATGGCGGTTTACCACTATGGGCCCTAATCCGTCTTTGGGCTTCGGGCTTCTATGCTTCTTTTAATAAAGCGCCATCTTCTGGATCTTCATGGGCTTCAACATAGTCGAGGGTGAACGGGGCCCTCCTGGCCGGTTTATGCTCGGTAGCTATATCCTCAACATTAGGCCCCAGTTGATTTGAATTTGTTCATGTCAATCTTCAATACTTCAAATATCTCTTGCAGGCATCTTCTTGTATTTTCGTAAACCGCCATATTGTCTTCTCCTGTAACTTTGTAAACCGCCGTGACGTCATCTTTTGAGCACAGCAACGGTCCATCATGACATCATCTCTGTAAACAAAAATTAAAAAGATTCCCTTCACTTAATGGTTATCCCGAAAATCGAGGCGACAGGTGCACTCATTCTGCCGTTTCAGGCTCCTTGATTCCCGCGCCTGCCGTTTTACTCTCTCCTCTATAAATAAGGCCCGAGGACCCTTCTCTCTTTTCCCCTTCTGTGCCTTCTTCTTCCTCGCGACGCCCAAGCTCTGGAGCTCTGCTGCCGTCTGCGACCTTCGAGATCTGCACCGACAAAGGCCGTTGCATCAACCTGAAACGGACCAGACTTTCGTCACCATTCTTCCGCAGCAGATCTGCGGTGGTAAACTTCCTTTCTCCTCCGTATTTAGATCTGTTTCTAGGGTTTCCAAGTTCTTCTACACTGTTCTTCATCCTTCTTTGTTCTTCCACCTACCGCGATAGTTTTGATCCAATAATAGTGTAGATCTCTTGCGGTAGGTACTCTGCATCCATTTTTAATGCTAGCAGATCGTTCTTTTACCTCTATAGAGTACATGGCCTTCCCTGCTCTACTTAGCACCTTTAGAGCTCACAGAAAAAATTGCTTTACGGATGTGTGATAGATCCAAATAAATTTGACCATCGTGTGAAACCTGTTTCTGTCAATACTTAGCAAAAAATTTGAATTCTGGCCCTTCTTCCTACAGGCGGTTTAACCCTTTGATAATCAATCCGCCATATATCATTAGCCCTCTCTTAAACCGCCAACTGAACCTTGCATAGTATTCTTCCCCAGTTTAACACTGAATTATACACCTTAAACCGGCACCTTTTCTTTCAGTTCCTCTTTCCGGAATGTCAAAGCAATTTGCTGCTTGCAATTGGGTTCCGTCTCGGATCACGGAGACACAGATCAATGGTTACGTCACTACTGGTGCCTTAGCTTCCAAAAGGGTTCTCCACTGGCGAGTTCCGGAATCGGAATGTCCACCTGAACCTCAAGAAGGAGAGGTGATTATTTTTATGCAACACTTAGACCGGGGATTCAGTCCGCCCGGATCAAAATTTTGTCGGGATGTCCTCGCAAGCTTCCAACTCCATCCGCAAGATATTGATCCGAACTCTGTGTCAAACATATGCAACTTTCAAGTATTCTGCGAAGTTTATCTTCAAGAAGAGCCAACCGTGGAGTTGTTCCGGGATTTCTTTCATCTGAACCGCCGCACAGAATTCTCAGATGGTCCCAACACAGAGCTTGGCGGCGTGTCAATTCAAAAAAGGAAAGAAGTTGATTTCCCTCATGCCAAACATCATAGCCATCCTAAAGATTGGAACCAGACCTGGTTTTATTGCCGGAACACTGCTCCTGATGGAGAAAATCCCTTGCCGGGTTACCGCCCTCATCGGCTTAGCAATGGCCACCCATTGCCTCCACGTTTAACCGCCGTAGAACGGAAGAATTTTGCTCCTCAACTTGCCAAGCTCCGGGCTCTGATGTCCAACGGTTTGACTGGCATTGATCTTGTCCGCTGCTGGGTTTCTTGGGGCATTTTGCCTTTGAGCCGCCGCCCCAGATTGATGCATGAGTATACCGGCAGTGTAAAAGACCCTCAACGATATCACAAAGTAGTAATGAACGACCTTGAAATCGTCGAATGTGTGAAGAGGATGCTTGATGAACCGATCTCTGCATGCGGCCAAACTGGTTTGGCTCTGTTTTGCGTCTCCAATAAACCGCCGGCGGGAAAGTTCATGTTCATACTTTACCGATTCGCTTCCGTCTTAATTGTATACTAACCTTTCTTTGTTTTAATTTCAGGCTAACAACTCCTTTTGGAAATGGACTAAACCGGCCCGGGCTCCTCGTGTAAAAACCAAGGCCACCAAGAAAGCTGGCAAGAAGAAAACCACCGAGTCTTCTGATCCGCCAGAAGATGAAGAATCAGATGCTGGGGTAGAACTTGATTCACTTGGTTCCTTTTTCATTCATATTATTGACAATGACTGTTCCCAGGATAATGTTGAGGCCAGCCGTGCAGAACATGTTGAGGTAATCCTTCTTTCTTCCGATTCAGATCTTGTTCCGGTTCAAAGAATTCGCCGCACAGTCTGGAAAGTAAAACAATCTCACCCCCTTGCTCATTTGGATCCAAAATTTTCTTTGAAGACACAGCAAGGTGAAGAACGTCGCACAACCCGGCATAGCGGTCAACAAATCACGTCGTCCGGTTTACCTGATACACCAACCCGGAAACGTCGTCCAGATGTGACTTGTTCTCCTGAAAAACGTTATCCTTTGAAAGGTTTCTTCCGATGCCCTCTCAATTCGTCTGACCCGAATTACCAGGCTTCTTCCAACTCGTCTGGCGGTTCGTCAACCACTCAGCTGCCTCCTCTCAAAGTTGTCGCTGGGTGAGTATTACTCAGTTTGTTTTTTTATTTGTCAGTTTACCATATTCTAACCTTTGATGTTGTAGCGCCAAGGCTCGATTAAGTAAGAAGGCCAAGACCAGCGACCCTACTGTTGATGTTGATCCGGAGAAGACGCCAGAGCATCATGGCGAAAACCCTGAAATTGCCGTAGACAGCTCTGCTGGGCAGAACCAAGATGGTGATGCTAACCCGCCAGAAGTTGAACTGAATGTAGAAGTTGACACTTCACATCCTCCTACTCCTCCAAGTCCAACAGTAGAACAACGGGGCTCAACTGCTGATCCGCCAAGTCCAACTAACAAACCGCCAAGCCCTGGCACGAAAGCATCAAGCCCTGTTCAGAATATTGATTCCTCCAGCCCGACTAAGGATGATGACGTTGTTGTTACGAGCACTACATATAACGCCCCTGGTAATCCGGTTGCTCTATCAAAGCACACTGCCAAGGATGAATTTGCTGCCATGAGCAAGGGGAAGGGGAAGACTGATTTGTCTGCTTATACCGATCTCTCTGCTCAAGACCTTCACTCCGGCTTTCTGAACCGGTTGTACACAAGCCGTGATTATGAAGCCGGTTTAGTAAATCTGATGAAGGAGCGCTATGAGGTAAACATTATTGCTCCTTGTTCTGTACCTTCATTGCATTGTAGCCCCCAAGGGACGGTTTGTCTTTAGAAAGTCAAACCGGGACTTCGTATACTCCATATTGTACCTTGTAAAATTTTCTTTATGTCTGATCAAACACACATTAGCCCCCAAGTGCCATGATTAAAACTTGTATTAATCCTTGGGACTTCAACTATCCGCATAGAAATGATCCGCATTAGCCCCCAAGTGTCAAGCGTATAACTGGTTATATGCTTGGGACTTTAACAAAGATATTGACATGTTCTCTTACTGTTGCAGAGTGGAATAAATCAACAAATCTCGCAAATTGCTGATCTTCGAGAAAATGTGAAATCCCAACAAGCAGAGACCACCAAGGCCAAGGATGGGCTGAAAACCGCCTTGACCACCATGGAGCAGCTTAAAGAATGGTTTAAATCTGAACAGGCCAACTGGGACACCAAAAAGGCCGGACTGCTAAAGCGGGTGGAAGCTGCTGAAGCAGCTCTTGAACCGGTGATGGAAGAACTGTCTGGATTAAAGCGCCAAATCAATGCCATGACCTCTGCAATATTTGGTAAGCAGTGGTTGCCAAGGTTTTATGACTATTTTTCTTTGAAATTTCATCGCTTTGACATGAATTTCCTGAACCGGTATAGGTAGTCGCATTGCTCATCTAGGTTCTGACATGCGGAAGAAACTCAAAGCTGCATATACGCTGATTGAACAGCTGTATACCGGCGCTCAACGGGTTATATGCGCAACTTCTTATGACAATGCAGTGCCAACACTTATCAAGGACACGCTGGATCGCCTCTCAATGACACCAGCGCAAATAGAAGAGCTGAAGCGTTCTGCTGCTCGGGCTGGCACTTTATTGGCGCTGACTCGAGCCAAGGCCTGGATAGCTGATCTTGATCCGGCTGATATAGCCAAAGGCTTCCCCAGTGTGCAAGAAAACGACGAAGAATTTGACAATGATGCCCTCAAACGGGTAACAAGGGAGATGCGTCCTTTGGCGAGTCAACTAGCAGAAGAGGCGAATCTGACGGTTCACCGATCTTTCTATGATGCAAACAACAGACGGGTTGAAGCTGTGATTCCTGAAGTGCAGAACCTTATTCCACCAATCCGTAAGCACACTTACGCCCCTGACGTTGATCCGGCTGAGCTTATAAGTGAAGAGGCTGTCTTTCAGGACTTGACCCGGATTGATTAAACCACCAATGACTTCCAGCCATTGGATGAGGAGGAGGCTGAATCGACGCCAGATGAGCCATCTTCCTCACATCAACTCGGCGGTGAAGCTTAATCCGTCAAGGCGGTTGATATGTCAGAAACTGTCCGTGTGAAAACGATTCCATATTTTGGGCCTCTGAGTGCCTTGTAATAGGGTAGCAAAAATTTATTGGGATCTGTTGCCATCGTGTAGGATGAAATACTTTGTTTGATCCGCCATATCAATGTCAATTTTGTTCCAAGTATCAGAGTATGCAACTCCTGTGTGTGCATAAAAAGACAAGGGTCCTGGCGGTTTACCGCCGGACGGGTCATAATGCCCAAAACAGGCCTGATTGATAATCAAATCATAAAAATATGAAATTAGGCATACCTATGATATAAGATCCCTGTTTAGTTGGCTAGCCAATTTTTATTGAAATAAGGATGAAAACCCCAAATCTGGATTTCTTGTGTAACTCCATCATTTTCTGATGTCGTACAGTAAGTCATACCGGGTGATGATTCACGCCAGATGATCCAAGCTGTTGACAGGTAGTCAACATCAGGCTGGGTTAAGAAACTTCGGTTTAAGAATAAGGTCTGTCAATGTGTAGTTGCAAACCAAGCCGGTCTAAAGAATACCGGGCTAAGAAAATGACTGACCAAGCCAAGAAAATCGGTTTAACATAAAATTCAGCAAAATGCGAGTAAAACCGTGTAGTCGAGGCTTTTTGGGGGCTGCCAGGCCCAAATTCGAGGCTTTTTGTGGGCTGCCAGGCCGCTGAGTTAAACCATTTAACAAAGCCTTTTAAGATGGACCTCCAACTAACCAATCACCGTTTTAACTTTGACAAGTGCAGGGTCTCAAGGAGAGTAACTGTCAAACGTTCAGAGGGCCGTGCCAGGATGACCTGGATAGGAGTGTCTTACTTGATGAAGGCAGGTTAACCCGGGATTTTAGGTAAATATACCAGACTTCCAAGCCGCGGGTCGATACCCGGCTACAAGGGTCCATTCAAACTCCTTGGTATTGGACCAAGGAGCCCCCAAGTAACGTGATGAGCTGTGCTCATTAGGTGCCTATGTTTGAGTTGTGCATAGCATCGAGACTCTCTTTGGCCCTTTGGGTGTGAAGCTCCCAAGCTTTGTGGCGTGATAGCCGGTTTAACAGGTAGTACTCCGCTTTGTCAGCTGAAGCCCCCATGTAGTTCAAAGAATATTTGAGAAAAAACAGCAGAGGCCCCGCTTTAGAGCAAGGATGTTGATTTATTTATTGATGATAATATATACATTGTCAAAATATGTACATAAAAAGAGCCTATGGCTCAAGTGTAGTAAGGCCGGAGGAGAGCTATGTTCCAGGGCCGCCGGGTCTCCTCCTCAGAGTTGCGTGAGTCATCTCGAATGTCAATGAGGTAGTATGATCCGTTATGTAGATTCTTGCTGACCACAAAGTGTCCTTCCCAAGGCGGGGATAACTTGTGCATGTCGGTCTGATCCCGGATAAGCCGGAGCACCAAGTCACCTTCTTGAAAGGTTCTCGTCTTAACCCGGCGGCTGTGATAATGCCATATGTCTTGTTGATAAACCGCCGATCGAGCCAAGGCCATATCCCGCTTCTCATCTAACAGGTCTAGTGCCTCTTGGCGGGCTTGCTCGTTGTTCGCTTCAACATAATTAGCAACCCAGGGCGAATCATGACGTATATCACTTGGGAGAACCGCCTCTGCCCCATATACCATAAAGAAAGGCGTGTAGCCTGTTGATCGATTGGGGGTGGTGTTGATACTCCACAACACAGAAGGTAATTCTTCCACCCAACAACCCGGCGTCCGCTTCAAGGGAATCATGAGCCGGGGTTTAAGACCCTTTAAAATTTCTTGATTAGCTCTCTCTGCTTGATCGTTGGATTGAGGGTGCGCCACAGATGCTGGGTCAAGCCGGATGTACTCTCTTAGACAGAAATCCTCCATCTCACCTTTGGAAAGGTTGGTACCATTATCCGTGATGATGTTGTGTGGAAAGCCAAAACGGAAGATAATATTTTTGAGAAATTGAACCGCCGTAGCTGCATCACACTTGCTAACAGGCTCCGCTTCAACCCACTTGGTGAATTTATCAATTGCCACTAACAGGTGGGTCTTCTTGTCCGGGGAACGTTTAAAGGGTCCCACCATATCAAGCCCCCAAGTAGCAAAAGGCCAAGTGATAGGAATCATCCGTAGTTCCTGAGCCGGAATATGAGCTCTGCGTGAAATTTTTTGACAAGCATCACATCGTTTTACCAGATCCTCCACATCAGCATGAGCTGTCAACCAGTAAAACCCATGACGAAAAGCTTTTGCAACCAGGGACTTTAAACCGGCATGATGACCACAATCCCCTTCATGAATTTCCTGTAGGATCGCTTGGCCTTCTTCCGGAGAAACACAACGCTGAAATACGTCTGAAACGCTACAGCGGTGTAACTCGCCATTGTGAATAACCATGGACTTGGATCGTCGGACTATCTGTCGGGCCAGGACTTGATCATTTGGTAGCTCACCCCAGCTCATATACGCCATATATGGAACCGTCCAATCCGGCACAACATGTAAAGCGGCCACCAACTGAGCCTCCGGATCAGGAACAGCCAAATCCTCTTCTGTTGGCAACTTAACAGACGGGTTATGCAAGATATCTAAAAAGGTGTTAGGAGGTACCGATTTACGCTGAGATCCAAGCCGGCTCAAAGCATCTGCTGCTTTGTTTTTGCGCCAATCAATATACTCAACCTGATACCCTTTGAAATGACCCACCACAATATCTACCTCACGCCTGTAAGCCGCCATGAGTTGATCCTTAGAATCCCAAGTACCAGAAACTTGCTGAGCCACCAGATCAGAATCTCCAAAACAACGAACTCGACTTAAGTTCATCTCTTTAGCCACACGGAGACCATGAATTAGAGCTTCATACTCAGCTGCATTGTTAGTACAAGGGAACATCAAGCGGAGGACATAGCAAATTTTATCACCTCGAGGGGAAGTGAGGACAACTCCAGCCCCGAGCCTTCCAACTGTCTTGATCCATCAAAATGAATAGTCCAATACGTATTATCAGGCTTTTCTTCCGGTGCTTGCAACTCGGTCCAGTCATTGATAAAGTCCACAAGAGCCTGAGACTTGATGGCTGTTCGAGGTACATATTTCAAACCGTGTGGACCAAGCTCAATTGCCCACTTTGCAACCCGGCCAGTTGCTTCTCTGTTTTGGATGATATCGCCCAAGGGAGCAGAACTAACCAATGTGATGGGGTGACCTTGAAAATATTGCTTGAGCTTTCGACTGGCCATAAAAACCCCATACACCAACTTCTGCCAATGCGGATAGCGTTGCTTTGACTCGATCAGAACTTCACTGATGTAGTACACCGGTCGTTGAACCGGATATTCCTTCCCAGCCTCTTTATGCTCCACCACAATTGCCACACTGACCGCTCGGGCATTGACAACCACATATAATAGTAAAGGCTCATGATCAACTGGGGCTGCAAGAACTGGTGGTTCAACCAACTGCCACTTTAACTCCTCAAAGGCCATATTGGTCGCATCACTCCAGATGAAATCATCTGTCTTCTTCAGCATCTGATACAAAGGAATGGCCTTCTCACCCAGACGACTGATAAACCGGCTGAGGGCTGCAATCCGGCCTGCTAGACGCTGAACATCATTGATACATGTCGGTTTAGCCAAGGATGTGATTGCCTTGATCTTTTCCGGATTAGCCTCAATGCCCCTGTTAGACACAAGAAAACCGAGCAGCTTGCCTGCCGGAACACCAAAGACACATTTATCCGGGTTAAGCATCATCTTGTAAACCCGAAGATTGTCAAACGTCTCCTTGAGATCAGCTATCAATGTCTCCTTTTTCCTGGATTTTACCACAATGTCATCCACATAGGCATGAACATTACGCCCAATCTGCGTGTGAAGACAATTTTGCACACAACGCTGATAAGTTGCCTGAGCACTCTTGAGCCCAAAGGGCATAGAAACATAGCAGAAGGCTCCAAAGGGAGTGATGAAGGTTGTCTTCTCCTGGTCCTTAACTGCTATTTTAATCTAATGATATCCTGAATAAGCATCCAAAAAAGTCAGGCGCTCACAACCCGCCGTCGCATCAATGATCTGATCAATACGCGGGAGAGCAAAAGGATCGGCTGGGCAAGCCTTGTTTAAGTCTGTGCAGTCCACACACATACGCCAAGTCCCGTTTTTCTTAAGAACCAGCACTAGATTAGCCAACCATTCAGGATGAAACACTTCAACGATAAACCCAGCAGCCAATAGCCGGACTACCTCCTCCCCAATTGCCTTGCGTCTCTCTTCATTAAAGCGACGAAGAAATTGCTTGACCGGTTTAAACTTCGGATCAATATTAAGAGTGTGCTCAGCGAGTTCCCTCGGTACACCTGGCATGTCAGAAGGCTTCCATGCAAAAATGTCCCGGTTCTCATGGATGAACTCGATGAGCGCGCTTTCCTATTTTGGATCCAGATTGGTGCTGATGTTGAACTGCTTGGACGAATCACCAGGTACAAAGTCAACAAGCTTAGTCTCGTTAGCCGGTTTGAAATGTAGGGTTGGGTCATGCTCAGTGGTGGGCTTCTTTAGAGGGGTCATATCTGCTGGATCAACATTCTCCTTGTAAAACTTTAACTCCTCTGTAGCGCAAACCGACTCAGCATAAGCCGCATCACTTTCCTTGCAATCCAAAGCGATCTTTCGACTTCCATGAACCGTGATGGTTCCTTTGTGACCCGGCATCTTGAGCTGCAAGTAAATATAACAAGGCCTCGCCATGAATTTTGCATAAGCCGGTCGCCCAAACAGTGCGTGATACGGGCTCTGGATCCTCACCACCTCAAAAGTCAATGTCTCTGACCGGGCATCATGCTCATCACCAAACACAACTTACAAGGCAATCTTACCCACTGGATATGCCGACTTACCTGGTACCACACCATGAAAACAGTATTGGACGGTTTCAGATTCTTATCTGTCAGCCCCATGCGGTGGAATGTCTCATAATACAGAATATTGATACTGCTTCCTCCATCCATGAGTACTTTGGTGAACTTGTAACCTCCCACCTGAGGTGCCACCACCAGAGCTAGTTGACCCGGATTGTCAATCCGGGGCGGATGATCATCCCTACTCCACACAATAGGCTGTTCCGACCACCGCAGATAACGTGAAATTGCCGGTTCAACCGCATTGACTGCCCTGTTGTGCAGCTTCTGATCACGCTTGCACAGACTAGTGGTGAACACATGATACTGCCCACCATTCAACTGCTTCGGGTGACTATGATAACCCGACTGCTGCTGATTTCCTTGATTACTCTGTTGGTTATTACCACCTTGGTTGCTCTGGTTGCCATGATTATTCTGAAACCCAGAGCCTGAACCGCCGCCACCATGAAAACCTGGACCTGAACCGCCCGACGGACCCTGATCATATCGGAAAAGATTAGAGTTCTTGAACTCCTTCATGATGTTACAATCCTTCCAGAGATGGGTTGCAGGGGTCTCCTTGGTCCCATGCTTTGGATAGGGCTGATTCAACAAACGCTCCAGATTCATCGCCCCACCGCGCTGGGGCGGTTTACCCTTACGACGCTGCACATTAGCATTAGCCACAAAATCTGAATCCGCTTTACGCTTACCATTATTCCCATGGCCTCCCTGGTTGTGCTGATGTCCCTTCGCACCGCCATTCTTCTTTCCCTTCTCCGGTTTCTCATTATCAGAATCGAGATCCTTGGTATTATCAGAATCGGCATACTTCACCAAGGCTGCCATGAGGGTTCCCATGTCGCTGCAGTGGCGCTTGAGCCGTCCCAACTTTTCCTTCAGTGACTTAAACCGGGAATTGCGCTCGAGCGTGATAATCGCTTGGCCGGCGTTAATCCGGTCGAACGAGTGCAAAACTTCTGAGACCCGACGCACCCAATGAGTTGTGGACTCGTTCTCTCCCTGAACACAAGCATTCAAATCTACAATGGACATGGGCTGTTTGCACGTATCTTTAAAATTGGCTATAAACCGGGCTTTCAGCTGACCCCATGACTCGATGGAATTAGCTGGCAGATTTTTCAACCAAGTGCGGGCTGTTCCTTCCAACATCATCGTGAAGTACTTTGCACAAGCCGCTTCATCTACATCCAGCATCTGCATTGCCATCTCATAAGTCTCGACCCACGCCTCAGGCGGCTGATCCGCTGTGTAATTAGGCACTTTGCGTGGACCCTTGAAATCCTTGGGTAGACGCACGTTACGGAGAGCCGGAATAAGGCATGTCACTCCCCAGGAACTGAAAGCAAGCCCAGTGCCTCTGTCAATCGACACTGCTGGCTGAACCGGGGCGGGTTGATAACGACCCAAAGCATCATCCCTTCGTGCCCTGCCATGATCCACCATATCCTGAGCATTGCAACACCGCGCGCTGCTAGATACCTCCGGTTCATCCATCCGCCTGCTATAACTTGGGCTCGGACGAGGGGTTGAACGAATTCTATCCCGGCTATATGAATAAGCCTGTTGCTACACCACGGCGGTTTGAAGAAGATCTCTCGCCCGCCGTATCTCAACTGCCTCTATTGAATCTCCCTCCATTGGAATGGCTGCCAAGCGTGAGGCCGCGGCAATCATGTTATCTAGAGGGCTCGAAAAGTGACCCGGTGGTGTAGGCACGTACTGCGGCGGGTTAACTGTCCGTCGGAGTAGCTCTGTTGCTCGTGGCTGATCCGGAGCCATCCTAGGAGCTTCAGCCCGGTTTGCAGCTGCCGGATTGCTCGGCCCAGCGCCTGGCATCTGAAAGAGATTTAACCCTTTGTAAACCGGCGGCAGGCGCGACCGGTACTTCCTTCGTATCACATCCTCTGATGCGGTCCGATCTAGCATGAGCCGGTAATTCTGTGCTTGTATCTGCTGTGATTGTGCATTCAAAGCGGCCTGTTCCTCAGCCATCCTATTATCCTCAGCCACTAGGTCCTCCTTAGCCTACGTAATTTGCTCCTTCAGTCTCGCCACTTTCGCATTGTGCTGAGCCTACGTCTCTGGGGTGACTATCGCGGTTAACAAGGTCGCCCAAGCGTCCATCAAACCGGAGAGGACTTGCGCCGGTCGGTGCGCCGAGGTACCTGCCGCGGCCGCTGATCCGGTATTCATTGTTGCGGTAGATGAAGACTGCAACGCGGGCTGCGTGCCGGCCATGTAAATAGTAACCCGGCTCGGTGCTTCAAGGAGGTCCGAAATACTGTTGCCATCGGAATATCCCTCGAACATACCACCATGAATCTGGTATAAGGACTCGGTTTCGCCAGTGGATGACTCGCCGTCGGAATATACGGCCGTCTCGCCCTCAGACACCGGTTCAGATCCGACCCCACGGACACATCCTACGAACGCACGCTTCACGGCGGGCTCAACCCGGGCTAGACTCGCACGCTGAGTCGTCTCGATGAGGTCGGTGCAGATGTCCAGCTTAGGGCCTGGTTCGCCGATCTTGCCGATGAAGACATGAATTCTGCCGAAGGGGACCCGGTACCCGTACTCGATTGAGCCGGCCTCGGGGCCCCATCCTTTGTCGTCGATGTAGAGCTTGCCGCGACGACTTTTGGTCATCCGGCCGATCACGTACCCCTTAAGTCCTTCAGAGCAGCCCTTCAAGAACTCGACACCATCGTGCGATAGCCCCACGGTGGGCGCCAACTGTCGTGGAATTATCACGTCAGATGTCCTCGTGAAAGGACTTAGTCGTGGAGCCATCGCAACGGGTTAGCTTGAAGGAATTAAACCGGACAAGGGACACGGGAGTTTTATACTAGTTCGGCCCCTTCGATGAAGGTAAAAGCCTACGTCTAGTTGTGATGGGATTGATTGGATTTCGATGATCAGGGAGCGAAACACGCTTGCCTGAGTCTCGAGTTGTTGTTTGTTGTCCCTGAACCGCCGTCGGGTCGTCCCTTTATATACACAGGTTGACGCCCGGCCGGTTTACAGAGCCCCAAGGCCGACTCATACAAAGTGTCCGGCTCGGTCTCTCCTTTCCTAACTTACATTACAAGTTTACATAGTCATGGCGGTTTACCACTATGGGCCCTAATCCGCCTTTGGGCTTCGGGCTTCTATGCTTCTTTTAATAAAGCGCCATCTTCTGGATCTTCATGGGCTTCAACATAGTCGAGGGTGAACCGGGCCGTCCTGGCCGGTTTATACTCAGTAGCTATATCCTCAACAGATATGGTTAGATCGGTTAGGCTGATACCATGTTAGAAGTGAGAGAGGGGTTTGATAGAATTGTTGTTATATTGCTTGAGCCTCATGGGCATATATATGAGAGTACAATGATCTATTTGTAGTACAAAACAAGCCAGAACAAATCTTAATCTATCTCATCTTTCCTAATAATCATGATACTCGACAAAAAGTATAATAAGTTTGTGCGTCCACGATTACGAACAAGGTGCCGCTGTCGAACGAGTGTACATGTCGAGCTCAGCGACGTGGTCCTTTTTCTGTTTACGTACTCCTATGTGTGGTGAAAATGATTCATCACATGTAAAAGGAATTTGTGTGTGGCAAGACATCCCACATGGTCAGCCTTCACATACGAAGCCACAATCCAACGGTTGGCTGGTCCTGACTGATTCGTAGTACGGGCCTTTACACAAAGTACATTTTTAGCACAAAACATTTTTCTAATATACGTTGAACATATTTTGCAAATGCATGATAGAAATGTTTTTGAACACTTTCTCAAACACACAATAACATTTTCCAAATACACATTGTATATGTTTTATATGGCTATAAATATTTGCTTAAAAGTATACATCTATTTTATTTTTTTAAAATTCAAAAGACATTTCTTAGAAACACGTGAATACTTCTTTAAAATTTCAACAAAATTTATTTAATGTAAATGAATGTAAATAAATGTTTTATTGAAACTGCGGGTATTTGAAAGATCGAGGATGTCGCATAGAGGGGGGGTGTGAATAGGCGCTTTAAAATAATTACGGTTAAGGCTTGGACAAATGCGGACTAAATCTAGCGGTTAATTTGTCAAGCACAAAATCTAAAACAACTAGGCTCACATATGTGCATCAACAACTTATGCTAAGCAAGATAAGCAACTATGAGATAGCAAGATGTATGACAAAGAACAATATGGCTATCACAAAGTAAAGTGCATAAGTAAAGGGCTCGGGTAAGAGATAACCGAGGCATGCGGAGACGACGATGTATCCCGAAGTTCACACCCTTGCGGATGCTAATCTCCGTTTGGAGCGGTGTGGAGGCACAATGCTCCACAAGAAGCCACTAGGGCCACCGTAATCTCCTCACGCCCTCGCACAATGCAAGATGCCGTGATTCCACTAAGGGACCCTTGACGGCGGTCACCGAACCCGTACAAATGGCGACCCTTGGGGGCGGTCACCGAACCCGTACACTTTGAAAACCCTTGGGGGCAGTCACCCGTACCCTTCAAATTGCTCGGGGCGATCTCCACAACCTAATTGGAGACCCCGACGCTTGCCCGGAGCTTTACACCATAATGATTGAGCTCCGAACACCACCAACCGTCTAGGGCGCCCAAGCACCCAAGAGGAACAAGCTCAAGGGCACCAAGCATCCAAGAGTAATAAGCTTCTCAACTTGTAACTTCCACGTATCACGTGGAGAACTCAAACCGATGCAACAAATGCAATGGCAAGGCACACGGAGTGCCCAAGTCCTTCTCTCCCAAATCCCACCAAAGCAACTAATGCTAGGGAGGAAAATAAAAGGAAGAATGAAAGAAGAACACGAAGAACTCCAAGATCTAGATCCAAGGGGTTCCCCTCACTAGGAGAAAGTGATTGGTGGAAACGTGGATCTAGAGCTCCTCTCTCTTTTCCCTCAAGAACTAGCAAGAATCGTTGGAGGGATTGAGAGTTAGCAAGTTCGAAGAAGGTCAACAATGGGGGAAGAACACGAACTCAAAGGATCAGTCTCAATGGGGAAGAAGACCCCCTTTTATAGGTGGAGAGAAATCCAACTGTTATCCCCTCACTCAGCCCGCACGACGCGGTACTACCGCAGGGAGCAGCAGTACTACCGCGGTTGGCTGCGATACTACCGCTGCAGGTTGCGGTACTACCGCATGTGCAGCACTGGCCAGCTGAAGGCCTAGTGCACAGGGCAACGAGCGGTAGAACCTGTCACATCCCTAGTCTGGTATGACTTAGACTAGCTAGCCATTTGTGCATCATGTTTAAATTTCGTTTAAATTTGAAATGAGGATTGGAGGAACCCTCAGAATCATTTTGAAAATGACCCAAATAAAAATTTCTTCAAAAAGGGTCCAAGAAAATGCTCATGTTGCTCCCTGAAAATATTGGACAGCAATAAAAAATCAAAACAATATTTTAGGGGCTCATGGATATTTATTTTGGCCATTTGGATTAATTCGATAAATATTTGCATTGGAAATATATTAGTTATATATATTAATATATGTCCAAAAATTGTGCCTTTTGTCGAGGAGCTCTGGAATATTACCATTAGCCCCTACAAAAATTTGGCATAAGCAAATAAAATGGTTTAGTATTTTTATTAAACCAAACAAATGCCAGAAAAGTAGAAAAGAAAACAAAATTAGAAAAAAATGCCTACCTGTGCTCACCTGAGGCCTGGCACTGTGCGGCCCAGCTGGCCGGCCCAGCCGACTGGCTAGTGCCAGTCGTCCTCCACCTCCCGCCAGGAGGCCAGGGGCGTGCGGCCGACGCGTGCGCACCGCCGTGCCGCCACGGCACCTGCCTGCCTGTCCTCCCCCTCGACGCCTGGACGTCCGGAACGTCGCCACGCGCTGCCCCGCACCGCTCTCACTCCCTCTCGCTCTCCCTTCTCCCTGGTTCTCTCCTCCCCGAGCGCACCCGAGCGCTGCCGCCGCCATCGCTCACCGTCGCCATGGCCACCAGCCCTCCCTAGTCGCGCCAGCGTGCCCAAGAGAACCGCCTCGGCTCCGTCTTCTTCCTTGATGCCCCACGCAACCGGGAACGCACCACAGCGCCTGCACCGTCCTCGTCTTCAACCTCGGCCGTCCGAGATCGTCTTCATCGCCCTGCTCTGCTCCGGCCTTCCCCGAGCAAGCCGACCAGCCCATCGACCTCCCCGTGAGCCTCTGCTTCGAACCCCTCTCCTCCTCCTCGCGATTTCGCCGTCTAGGCCTCAGTTCCGCCATGGCCGAAGCTCGCCTCCGCTCGAGCTTGTCGCCGGCGTTGCTCCGGCGACCCTTTGGCCACTCCAGTGCACCTAGCACTCTCGCCGCACCTCGTAGTGCCCCGCTAGCGTTTTAGTTCACGCATTTGCACGCTGCAGCCGCGCCCCCGAACACAGCCGAACTCCGGCGGCCGCAAATGTGGTCGCCGACGTCGTTCTCGGCCACCCCAGCTCTGGCCGAGGGCACTACTCGACGCGCCGCATCGCCAGCTCTTCGAAGAGCCTAAACACGCCTCGAACGGAGCCCTGTGGGTGATTTCCGCGGCGTTCCGCCGTCTCGGGCCTCGCCGGCGGCTAAACGCCGGCGAGTTGACCGGGTTAGACCCCCTGTTGACCCAGATTTGACCCGTGTGGGTCAATGACAGGTGGGGCCCGGCCCTGCTAATTTCTAGTTTAGGATTAGTTTAGCAACTAATTATCTCTGTTAACTAACTGTGACACTGACAGTGGGCCCCAGCGCCACTAATCTTTTTAATTAGGATTAAACTAACCCTGTTTAACCCCCCTGTCACTGACGTGTGGGTCCCACATGTCAGGTTTGACCCCAGCCAGCCGCAGTTGACCGCTGACGTCGTGCTGACGTCATGCTGGCGCAATAATAAGAATTCTGGATTTAAATTTAATCAAAAATTCCAGAAATTGATTTAAACTTCAAAAATTCATATCAATTCAACCGTAGCTCAGATTGAAATGATTTATATATGAAAAATTATCAGAAAAATGCAATCTTTCCATCTGTACTAGTTTCATGCATGACAAACCAACGTATACATGCTGAATATGAGAAAACACATTATGGCACATTAAGAGACTTAATTTTGGAGTTGCATTTGAACCTTTTGTTCAAATGGACTTCATTCAAATTGAATACTAGTTGCATTAGCTCAAACAGCATCACATCTACATGCCATGTTCATGCATCATATTGTTGCATATGATCGTGTATTGATTGCCGGCACCGTTCCTTCTCGATAGGTCCTGCTCCGGAGACGTTCCAGAGTACCTGTCTGTGAAGCAGTGCCTCCCTTGTTGATTTACCAGGCAAGCAAACCCCCTTGTTCATTTCGATAAAACCCTACTCTCTCGCTCCTGCTCTCAGTTATTGCATTAGGACAACAACGATTCATATGCTACTTTGTGCTGCGGTAGTTGAACCCATTCCTCTGCATGACCTGTCATTGCCACAGTAAATAGTTGAAACCCACTAGCATGTGTAGGAGTTGATTGAAGCCATTGTTGTGTTCCTACCATGCTATGCCTGCTATTGCTTAGAGTTGTGTCAGGTCTGGTTCATTGGGAATGAATTGGAGTGTCACGATATGTTCTGATGCTGAGAGTGAAGTGTGTGAACACGATTTGGTAAAGGTAGCGGTGAGAGGCCATGTAGGAGTACATGGTGGGTTGTCTCACTGGAACCGTCCTTAAGCACTGAGTTCTATGTATGTTGTCCAATGACTCGATACTACCACACATTGGAATGCTTAAGTGCCCCTCTCGACTTATTAGCCAACTTGATCTCTGTCCAGGAGTCGCAACTAGTTTCTGGTGTTTGTAGGTAGTGCTATTTTTCTACCAAGTGGCACCCGGCAGGGTGGGCTTGGGACAGACTAGGCACACGTGGCCCGGTGTACCGAGTGGCACCCGGTTGGTGGGCTCGGGAACCCTGCTCACATCGTTTGGGGCCGTGAGCGACACCCCGGCCGGATCTCCTTGCGGATGGAACCCGAATAGGCGATAAACCTGGACTAGAGTCTTGTGTGGTTAGTCAGGTCGTGGCCGACACCCTCGCCAGGCTTCCGCTTGAAGGTTGCCGAGATACATGACGTGTACATGGCGGTAAGTGGCGAGAGCGTGTGTGAAGAATTACACCCCTGCAGGGTTAACATGATCTATTCGAATAGCCGGGTCCGCGGTTATGGACTTCTTGGATGCTTACATGGTACATAGACAACTTGAAGTGGATACTCTAAAATGCTCAAGACAAGTGTGAGTGCTATGGATGGCCTTCTCGTAGGGAGACGGGGATGAATCCATAGTAGCGTATTGTATGGTGATTAGTGGACTCGTGTACGCTGTTTCACCTCCAGAGTTTCTGGTAGTCGTAGAACAGGATAGCCACAGAGTCAAAGCTGGCTTGCTGCAACTAAACCCCACATTACCTCTTGATACAGATGCATGTATGATAGGATCTGATGTAAGTCTTGCTGAGTACCTTTGTACTCATGTTGCTTTATTTATGTTTTTGCAGCGGAGACTTCGGTCTTACTAGGGTTCTCATGGACTTCGACTAGTAGCTAGTACCTCAGCTACGATCTTGATCGGATGTTGTAGATAGTCAGGCTCTTCAGCCTTTTTCATTTGTAGATGTCTGTACCCAGACATGTAATGCTTCCGCTTGTTGCTTGTATGCTCTGTATGATGGGTTTTGTGACCCCTGTTTGCAATAAATGCTATGATGGCTCTTCTGAGCCTTTATCTATTTGAGTTGTTGAGTTATGCTGTGATGCCATGTTGTACAGCACATACTTGCATGTTATGCGTACGTGTAATGTGTATTGCTATGTGTGGGATCTGACTATCTAGTTGTTTATCCTTAGTAGCCTCTCTTACCGGGAAATGTCTCCTAGTGCTTCCACTGAGCCCTGGTAGCTTGCTACTGCTCCGGAACACTTAGGCTGGCCGGCATGTGTCCTTCCTCGATCCTGTGTCTGTCCCTTCGGGGAAATGTCACGCGATGAATACCGGAGTCCTGCTAGCCCGCTATAGCCCGGTTCACCGGAGTCCTGTTAGCCCAGTGCTACAGCCTGCATTCACTCGCTGATGACCGACACGTTCGATGCTGGGTCATGGATGCCTGTCCCTGTAAGTTAGTGCCACTTTGGGTTTACGACTAGCCATGTCAGCTCGGGCTCTTTATCATATGGATGCTAGCGACACCATCATATACGTGTGCCAAAAGGCGCAAACGGTCCCGGGCAAAGGTAAGGCGACACCCGTGGGAATACCGTGCGTGAGGCCGCAAGGTGATATGAGGTGTTACATGCTAGATTGATGTGGCATTGAGTCGGGGTCCTGACAGCGCTGGTATCAGAGCCTGACTGCCTGTAGGTTTACCAAGCCATACTGGTCGAAGTTGAGTCTAGAAAATCTTTAGCTATGTAAGGGAATTGATTGTGGATTGGAACGTAAGGCTCTTTTACTCCTTATACCTCATGACCTTCTGATCTGAGTCATCCTATCTTTCCGACGGGATTAAGGAACTAGGCTTCTCTTCCGTCTATCAGGATCACGTGTTACTACTCCGTAGCCCCATAGGATTGGTTGATCAGAGTCATACCCCAGTTTTTGCGTATTTCCAGTGTAGTCTATTTAGTACTATCTCAGAACCTTGAGTGATGATGATGAGTATGTTACCACCCCATGTTTAGTAGGATGTCTCATTCTGAGCATTTTACTGCCGTTATGCTGCCGGAATTTCCCTAGGAGTTCGAGAGATACTAATTCCTTGTCCTACATTCTATAGTCTATAGTTGATGCTGATTCCGTCCTTGGTTTCGTTTCTCAGGATGTCATCAGCTAAGCAAAGTTCTGTTGTTCGTAGCCAGAACCATGAGGATGGTAGGGATGAGGATCCTTCCGACCAGCCTTCGTTGACAGAGTTCATGCTAGAGATGGAGAGGAACAAGCGTGAGTCTAACCGTTTGTTGGCACGTATCGAGGAGAACACCGCACATCAGTTCAAAGGGTCTGCTACCATTCATGATTTCATTCGCTTGCACCCACCTACTTTTCATCATTCCATCGAGCCACTCGATGCAGATGACTGGCTCCGTAGCATCACTCATAAGCTGCATTCTGCGAACGTAGCTGAAGATGACAAGGTCACCTTTGCCACATACCACCTGGAAGGTCCTGCTAGTCTTTGGTGGCAGAACTATGAGACTTTGCTTCCAGCTGGCCAGATTCCTACCTGGAAGGATTTCACTGAGGCTTTTCGCGAGCATCACATTCCCCAGGCCCTCCTTGATCGCAAGAGAGAAGAGTTCTGTAGTTTCACCCAGAGTAAGATGGCTGTTGATGCTTATAGCAGAGAGTTCGAGAACCTCGCCCGTTATGCCACAGAAGAAGTGTCCACGGACGCCAAGAAGCAGGCTAGGTTCCGGAAGGGTCTCAACCCCAAGTTGCGTCGTGATCTCCACCTGCATCATTGTGATACATTCCAAGCCCTTGTGAACAAGGCCATCAATGCAGAGACAGCTCAACTCACTTACGAGGAGTCTCGTAAGCACACCCGTGATTTGGGATCTCCCTCTGGCTCTAGTT
>NC_057795.1:125934902-125936131 GCF_018294505.1 Triticum aestivum | reverse complement strand
GCATCCACATGAGGAGAATTATCCTACACATGATCTAGAGCTTGCAGCCGTAGTCTATGCACTCAAGACCTGGCGACATTACCTTCTTGGTAAATGTTGCGAGATCTACACCGATCACCAGAGTCTCAAGTATATCTTCACCCAACCAGACCTAAACCTTAGGCAAAGACGTTGGTTGGAGTTGATTATAGATTATGATCTAGGGATTACCTACACCCCAGGCAAAGCCAATGTAATGGCTGATGCTCTAAGTCGTAAATCCTATTGCAATAACCTCATGTTGCAGCAAGGCCAACCACTTCTCCATGAGGAATTCTGTAAGCTTAACCTTCACATTGCTCCTCGCGGATTCCTTTCTACCTTGGTGGCGAAACCTACCCTTGAGGATCAGATCATCTCTGACCAGAAGTTTGATAGGGGGTTATCCGCATTAAGAGAAACATTAAGAAGGGAGTTGGTGGGTGTTTCTCTATGGATGATCGTGGTGTTGTTTTCTTTGAGAATCGCTTGGTGGTTCCCAAGAATCAACATCTGTGACAATTGATTCTTAAGGAGGCGCATGAATCTCCTCTCACGATTCATCCCGGTAGTACTAAGATGTATCAGGACCTACGCCAGAGGTTCTGGTGGACTAGGATGAAGAGAGAAATCGCTCAGTTTATTGCTAACTGTGACGTTTGTCGTCGCGTTAAGGCAGAGCATCAAAGGCCTGCTGGCACCCTTCAGCCTTTAGCTATTCCTGAATGGAAATGGGATAAAGTTAGTATGGACTTCATCACCGGCTTTCCCAGGACCAAGAGAGGGAATAATGCTATCTTCGTAGTCATTGATCGTCTCTCCAAAGTGGCTCACTTCCTTCCTGTTCGAGAGAGTATCACTGCTAGTCAGCTTGCGGACTTATATATTTCTCGAATAGTGTCACTTCATGGTGTTCCACTAGAGATCAATTCGGACCGTGGCAGTCTTTTCACTTCTCATTTCTGGGAGAGTTTCCAAACTGCCATGGGAACCCATCTTTCCTTCAGTACCGCTTTCCACCCTCAGTCGAGTGGTCAGGTGGAACGGGTCAATCAAATTCTCGAAGACATGCTCAGAGCTTGCGTTATCTCATTCGGTATGGATTGGGAGAAATGTCTTCCTTTCGCCGAGTTTGCTTATAACAATAGCTACCAATCCAGCCTCAAGAAAGCTCCTTTTGAGGTTCTCTATGGACGAAGATGTCGAACACC
>NC_057795.1:125926668-125934892 GCF_018294505.1 Triticum aestivum | reverse complement strand
CAAAAAGGGTCCAAGAAAATGCTCATGTTGCTCCCTGAAAATATTGGACAGCAATAAAAAATCAAAACAATATTTTAGGGGCTCATGGATATTTATTTTGGCCATTTGGATTAATTCGATAAATATTTGCATTGGAAATATATTAGTTATATATATTAATATATGTCCAAAAATTGTGCCTTTTGTCGAGGAGCTCTGGAATATTACCATTAGCCCCTACAAAAATTTGGCATAAGCAAATAAAATGGTTTAGTATTTTTATTAAACCAAACAAATGCCAGAAAAGTAGAAAAGAAAACAAAATTAGAAAAAAATGCCTACCTGTGCTCACCTGAGGCCTGGCACTGTGCGGCCCAGCTGGCCGGCCCAGCCGACTGGCTAGTGCCAGTCGTCCTCCACCTCCCGCCAGGAGGCCAGGGGCGTGCGGCCGACGCGTGCGCACCGCCGTGCCGCCACGGCACCTGCCTGCCTGTCCTCCCCCTCGACGCCTGGACGTCCGGAACGTCGCCACGCGCTGCCCCGCACCGCTCTCACTCCCTCTCGCTCTCCCTTCTCCCTGGTTCTCTCCTCCCCGAGCGCACCCGAGCGCTGCCGCCGCCATCGCTCACCGTCGCCATGGCCACCAGCCCTCCCTAGTCGCGCCAGCGTGTCCAAGAGAACCGCCCCGGCTCTGTCTTCTTCCTCGATGCCCCACACAACCGGGGACGCACCACAGCGCCTGCACCGTCCTCGTCTTCAACCTCGGCCGTCCGAGATCGTCTTCGCCGCCCTGCTCTGCTCCGGCCTTCCCCGAGCAAGCCGACCAGCCCATCGACCTCCCCGTGAGCCTCTGCTTCGAACCCCTCTCCTCCTCCTCGCGATTTCGCCGTCTAGGCCTCAATTCCGCCATGGCCGAAGCTCGCCTCCGCTCGAGCTTGTCGCCGGCGTTGCTCCGGCGACCCTTTGGCCACTCCAGTGCACCTAGCACTCTCGCCGCACCTCGTAGTGCCCCGCTAGCGTTTTAGTTCGCGCATTTGCACGCTGCAGCCGTGCCCCCGAACACAGCCGAACTCCGGCGGCCGCAAACGTGGTCGTCGACGTCGTTCTCGGCCACCCCAGCTCTGGCCGAGGGCACTACTCGACGCGCCGCATCGCCAGCTCTTCGAAGAGCCTAAACACGCCTCGAACGGAGCCCTGTGGGTGATTTCCGCGGCGTTCCGCCATCTCGGGCCTCGCCGACGGCTAAACGCCGGCGAGTTGACCGGGTTAGACCCCCTGTTGACCCAGATTTGACCCGTGTGGGTCAATGACAGGTGGGGCCCGGCCCTGCTAATTTCTAGTTTAGGATTAGTTTAGCAACTAATTATCTCTGTTAACTAACTGTGACACTGACAGTGGGCCCCAGCGCCAATAATCTTTTTAATTAGGATTAAACTAACCCTGTTTAACCCCCCTGTCACTGACGTGTGGGTCCCACACGTCAGGTTTGACCCCAGCCAGCTGCAGTTGACCGCTGACGTCGTGCTGACGTCATGCTGGCGCAATAATATGAATTCTGGATTTAAATTTAATCAGAAATTCCAGAAATTGATTTAAACTTCAAAAATTCATATCAATTCAACCGTAGCTTAGATTGAAATGATTTATATATGAAAAATTATCAGAAAAATGCAATCTTTCCATCTGTACTAGTTTCATGCATGACAAACCAACTTATACATGCTGAATATGAGAAAACACATTATGGCACATTAAGAGACTTAATTTTGGAGTTGCATTTGAACCTTTTGTTCAAATGGACTTCATTCAAATTGAATACTAGTTGCATTAGCTCAAACAGCATCACATCTACATGCCATGTTCATGCATCATATTGTTGCATATGATCGTGTATTGATTGCCGGCACCGTTCCTTCTCGATAGGTCCTGCTCCGGAGACGTTCCAGAGTACCTGTCTGTGAAGCAGTGCCTCCCTTGTTGATTTACCAGGCAAGCAAACCCCCTTGTTCATTTCGATAAAACCCTACTCTCTCGCTCCTGCTCTCAGTTATTGCATTAGGACAACAACGATTCATATGCTACTTTGTGCTGCGGTAGTTGAACCCATTCCTCTGCATGACCTGTCATTGCCACAGTAAATAGTTGAAACCCACTAGCATGTGTAGGAGTTGATTGAAGCCATTGTTGTGTTCCTACCATGCTATGCCTGCTATTGCTTAGAGTTGTGTCAGGTCTGGTTCATTGGGAATGAATTGGAGTGTCACGATATGTTCTGATGCTGAGAGTGAAGTGTGTGAACACGATTTGGTAAAGGTAGCGGTGAGAGGCCATGTAGGAGTACATGGTGGGTTGTCTCACTGGAACCGTCCTTAAGCACCGAGTTCTATGTATGTTGTCCAATGACTCGATACTACCACACATTGGGCTCCGGGCGCTCCAAGCCCTCTCGACTTATTAACCGACTTGATCTCTGTCCAGGAGTCGCAACTAGTTTCTGGTGTTTGTAGGTAGTGCTATTTTTCTACCAAGTGGCACCCGGCAGGGTGGGCTTGGGACAGACTAGGCACACGTGGCCCGGTGTACCGAGTGGCACCCGGTTGGTGGGCTCGGGAACCCTGTACACATCGTTTGGGGCCGTAAGCGACATCCCGGCCGGATCTCCTTGCGGATGGAACCCGAATAGGCGATAAACCTGGACTAGAGTCTTGTGTGGTTAGTCAGGTCGTGGCCGACACCCTCGCCAGGCTTCCGCTTGAAGGTTGCCGAGATACATGACGTGTACATGGCGGTAAGTGGCGAGAGCGTGTGTGAAGAAGTACACCCCTGCAGGGTTAACATGATCTATTCGAATAGCCGGGTCCGCGGTTATGGACTTCTTGGATGCTTACATGGTACATAGACAACTTGAAGTGGATACTCTAAAATGCTCAAGACAAGTGTGAGTGCTATGGATGGCCTTCTCGTAGGGAGACGGGGATGAATCCATAGTAGCGTATTGTATGGTGATTAGTGGACTCGTGTACGTTGTTTCACCTCCAGAGTTTCTGGTAGTCGTAGAACAGGATAGCCACAGAGTCAAAGCTGGCTTGCTGCAACTAAACCCCACATTACCTCTTGATACAGATGCATGTATGATAGGATCTGATGTAAGTCTTGCTGAGTACCTTTGTACTCATGTTGCTTTATTTATGTTTTTGCAGCGGAGACTTCGGTCTTACTAGGGTTCTCATGGACTTCGACTAGTAGCTAGTACCTCAGCTACGATCTTGATCGGATGTTGTAGATAGTCAGGCTCTTCAGCCTTTTTCATTTGTAGATGTCTGTACCCAGACATGTAATGCTTCCGCTTGTTGCTTGTATGCTCTGTATGATGGGTTTTGTGACCCCTGTTTGCAATAAATGCTATGATGGCTCTTCTGAGCCTTTATCTATTTGAGTTGTTGAGTTATGCTGTGATGCCATGTTGTACAGCACATACTTGCATGTTATGCGTACGTGTAATGTGTATTGCTATGTGTGGGATCTGACTATCTAGTTGTTTATCCTTAGTAGCCTCTCTTACCGGGAAATGTCTCCTAGTGCTTCCACTGAGCCCTGGTAGCTTGCTACTGCTCCGGAACACTTAGGCTGGCCGGCATGTGTCCTTCCTCGATCCTGTGTCTGTCCCTTCGGGGAAATGTCACGCGATGAATACCGGAGTCCTGCTAGCCCGCTACAGCCCGGTTCACCGGAGTCCTGTTAGCCCAGTGCTACAGCCTGGATTCACTCGCTGATGACCGACACGTTCGATGTTGGGTCATGGATGCATGTCCCTGTAAGTTAGTGCCACTTTGGGTTTACGACTAGCCATGTCAGCCCGGGCTCTTTATCATATGGATGCTAGCGACACCATCATATACGTGTGCCAAAAGGCGCAAACGGTCCCGGGCAAAGGTAAGGCGACACCCGTGGGAATACCGTGCGTGAGGCCGCAAGGTGATATGAGGTGTTACATGCTAGATCGATGTGGCATTGAGTCGGGGTCCTGACAGAACCGCCGGAGCGGTACTACCGCGCGACCCTACGGTATTACCATAAGGCAGGCAACACTAGGCGCAGAGAAAGCACGGAAGTAAAAAATTACTTCCGTACCTACTTTCGCTGAGGAGGACCTATGCAAAAATCCGGCACGGTACTACCGCACACGAAGAGCGGTACTACCGCGTAGGGCGCGGATGTAAAAAATTACATCCGCCCCTACTTCCGCTCATGCTGCTAAGGCTGGCCAGAGCCCACTACTACCGCGCCCGCGGCGCGGTACTACCGCGTAGGGTGCGGATGTAAAAAATTACATCCGCCCCTACTACCGCTCGAGCAGTTGTGCCTGGCCTGAGGTCACCGTACTACCGCTCCCACAGAGCGGTACTACCGTGAGCATCTGCAGTACTACCGCAGGGGACTGCGGTACTACCGCAAGGGCCTGTGGTACTACCGCTCCGGAGAGCAGTAGTACCGCATGCCCCAGATCAGCAACACTAGGAGTCCTTCATTTTGCAGAGAAGACAACAGAGGGAAACAATAAAACCATAACTGCCATAACTTTTGCAAATGAGCTCCGAATTGAGCAAACTCAAGCTTGTTGGATAGAGGAAGACGAGTAGCATCAAAACAAAGGAGTGAAACCTCCAATAGAGAAGAACCGGCATACCCTCCAACATCGAAAACATCATAGAAGAAGCATGTGAACTCCGTTTTCGATGAACTCGAGCTTGTCATAAAAATGACCATAAGCTCCAAATCTCACAAGGAGAAGAACCAATAAAGATGATGCAAGGATGCAATGGTTTGAGCTCTTTACGAACGATACGATCAAGCAACTCATCGAGAGCCCCCCTTGATAGTACGACAATCGCTTCTATAACCCGGTCTCCCACAACTACCATGAGACCGGTAAAATAAAAAACCTATCAAGGGTAAACCTTTGCCTTGCACAAAATCCACTTGAGCTAGATGATAATGATCTACTCCTCCTCAAGATGTAACACCTTTCTTGATTGCGTTGGCTCGATGAAGACTAGTTGATTGCTCCCCATACTCCACTATGGGTGAGCCACTCTTTCGCTCATCTTCACAAGTCCATTGTCACCATAATGGACGGCAAGCTTCAAGCACTTGATCTCTTCGTGATGCATCACTTGAACATGCACACCGCAACCTAACCCCACAAAGAACTCTCACGAAGACCATGGGTTAGCACACAAAGCGTAATGGACAATGCTTACCATACCATGGGATCACTTGATCCCTCGGTACATCTTGTGTGCTTTGTGTGTTGAATCTTTTCAACTCTCTTCATTTGGATGATGTCTTGAAGGTAGACATGAATGATCACACAATCTTCTTCTTCAAGACATGCTTGCAATAAGCTCGACACTCACATGACCGATCTTTGGATAATTCCTTAATAGCATCATGGTCATCACAAACTCTCTTTGAAACCAACAAATGGACTCTAAGAAAAGCCTATGGACAAACCCTTCAAATATAACTCAAGGCAATCATTAGTCCGTAGAGATTGTCATCAATTGCCAAAACCAAACATGGGGGCACCGCATGTTCTTTCAGTATTTTTCATTAGATTTTATAAACATTTTCTAAAAATTTCACGGACATTTTTTTGAATTGCTGGACTTTTTCTTAAAATATTATGATTTTTAGTTGTACGAAACATTTTTAAATATTACACACACATTATTTCATTTTATGCACTTTTTGTTTGAACATTTAACAAACATATTCTTAAAAACTTGTGGACATGTTTCCAAATGTAACGTGGTTTTTTCTAATGCATGAACCAATTATTTCAACTTTTGAATGCATGATTAACATTTTTTTAAAATATATGTAAGTTATTTTTTGAAACATATATATTTATATTATTTAGAAATATAAAGAAAAGTAAGAAAATGTGAATAAAAGCGAAAGAAAATACAAAAAAGAACATGGCCACTGATGGCACGCGGTTACTGGTTTCGTCCAATACGTGCTGCTGCAGGCAAGCCTTGGTAGGACTTGCAGCAGGCAGCACATAGACACGCCCCGGATGCAGGAACTTAGGCACCGAATAGGGAGGAAACGCATAGCTCCCACTCCATCATCTCGTTTTTGGACCATCCCATGCGTGGGGAGGGATAACCCCAATTTGTCTTCATTTCTTTTTTTTCTTGTTTATTGTTTTTCGTCTTCATTTTCTCTTCTATAACACATTTTTAAATCAAGATATGTTCACTGATTTAAAAATGCCCATGAAATTTTTTTTCATCATTTTTAAAAAACGTTCTCACACCCAAAATATGTTCATGGATTTGAATGTTTTTAAATTTCCAAACTTGTTACCAAATTTCAAGAAAGTTCATCAATTCAAAAAATGTTCATGAGTTGGAGTCCATGCTTTTCAAAAATTATTCGTCAAAACAAAAAAGTGTTTGCGAATTAAATTCTTCCTGATTTTGTAAAATGTTTGGGAAATCGTAAAATATTAGTGGATTAAAAAAATATGTGACGTCGAAAGAAAGTTCTCATACTGATTTTTTTTTCATGATTTTGAAAAATATGTTTGGGGAATCAAAATGTTCATAATTTTCTGAAAAGATGATTTTCAAAAAATGTTCTATAATTTGAAAAAATATTCCTGAATTTCATGAATTGTCCCCAAATTTCAACAATAGTTTATTGATTCAAAACATGTTAGTTGATTCAAATAATTTTTTTGAATTCAAAAAAGTTCACGAAGTTTTATAAATTGTTCGAAAATACAAAATATGTTCCCAAATTTCTAAAACCGTAGGTTAATTAAAAAATGTTAACAAGTTAAAAACATGTTCACGGATTCAAAATGATTTCCTGATTTAGAAAACAAATACTATTTTTTAAAATATTTGTTAATTTGAAAAATATTCATGATTTGAATAAAAAGTTCACAAATTCTGAATTTTTCTATGAATTCGAAAAATATTCATGATTTGAATTTTTTCCACAATATCACAAAAATTCTCAGGAATTTGAAAGTTGTTCGCCAAATGAAGAAGGGAAAGGTAAAAAAGAAACCAAAATAAAAAATAAAAAAATAAAAAAATGAACATGAAAAAAGACACCAAAGTGGGAAAAGAAAAGAAAAAACGAAAAAAATGTAAAATAAAGAAAAAAGAGAAGGAAGAAAGGAAAAAAAACTGGTCCACGGAATGTTCTAGAACGTTCCCAAAACGGAATAAAAAACCAGAATGGGCGCGGGAGGATATGCGCTAGGTTGCTATACATCAACATACGTGACAAATAGGAGGTAGCCAGTTAGTCTGGCTCCAGAGAGCATGATTGCTACTACTTTTCCTGTTTTCCTAAATCTAGATGACAAACTGCAAAAAAGGCCCACTAGCTATGATTAGAACCTGCGACGCCAGTTTTCAATTATGGACGCATAACCAACTTGTCCAGTTCATCACAGGTGAAAGAATACATGTTTTCTTCCATTTATTCCACTTTTTCTTTTTCTTTTTCTCTATCCTTTTTCTACTTTTTTTTTACAAATTCGTAATTGTTTTCTACAAAGAGATGAACTTCTTCTCTAAATCCGCGAACTGAATTTTTTGAAACTCGTGATTTTTTCTGAAATTGATTAACCTTTTTCAAAATAGGGGGACTTATTTTTCAAATCTGATGAACATTTTACAATATTCTGAACTTTTTCTTAAAATCGATGAACTTATTTTCAAAATTGATGAACTTTTTCCTAAAATGGATGAATTTATTTTCAAAATCAATGAACTTTTTTCAAAATTGATGATTTTTTTTCAAAATCCATGAACTTTTTTCAATTTAGATGAACTTTTTTTCAAATTCAATGAACTTTTTCTGAAAATCTATGAACTTCTTTTGAATTCATGAACTGTTTTTTTGAATACATGAACCTTTTCAATTTGGTGAACTACTTTTTGAAATTTTTTTGCACGCTCATGAACTCCATTTGTAATATGTGAACATATTTTCAAATAATTGGAAAATATAAACACTACAGTGTAATGTGCAATAAATAGTGCGTGTACATTCTATACTTTAAAGATTTCGCGCCGTTAGTTTTCACTAGTGACTATATATGGTCCATTGTAGGATTACTTGTACGTACGTGCTGATTTGGCAGTTGACTGGATTGCGCGTGCGCTGACCGCCAACTCATCAGCACCTGGTCTTAATCGATCAATTCGGGGGAGGG
>NC_057795.1:124944624-124975140 GCF_018294505.1 Triticum aestivum | reverse complement strand
TTGCTACTACTCCATCTTCACAAACCTCCGCCGCTCACCCCTCCTTCTTGAAGCCGAGAGAGAGAGCAGCGCTCCGCCCCCCATTGCCACCAGCGTCATCAACGCCGCCGATCTCCCCCACCACCTTCGCCATGGCTCCAAAAGCCGACAAGGGGAAGGGCGTGAAGTCGGCCGAGGCGCAGTGGCTCGCGGCACTGCGGAAGGAGCGGGCGATCTTCTCCCCCCAGCCCGGTGCGAAGGAGCTGAGGGAGTACTTCTACCTCTTCTGGTCGACGGAGACGCGAGCGCATCCGCGCACGAGGGTACTCCCGGCGGCAGCTTCGGAATTGGCTCCAAACGGGTACCCCTTTTTCGCGCTGTTCTTCTATTGCGGGCTCTGCCCGGCCTTCTCGGAGTTCTTCTGCGACATAATGAACACCTACGGGCTCCGCCTCCTTGATTTCACCTCCAACGCCGTTCTGACCATGGCAGTTTTTGCACATTTGTGCGAAAACTTTGTCGGAGTCCATCCCAATGTAGCCCTTTTCCGCCACTTCTTCATGCCTCGGGTCGAGAGAGGAGAGCCCCTTGCCGGAGGGATCGCCTGGATCTTGAGAGTCGGCAAGAAGGAAGCATATCTGGAGGGTGAGCTCCGCAGCAAGTGGGAGGAGTGGAGAGCAGAGTGGTGTTGGATCGTCGAGGAGAACCCGCAGCCGTTCACTGCCCTGCGCCAAGCCCCCATCGTGCGCGGCAACGATTGGAGCAACGTGGCCCCGGAAGACGACAGGCTGAAGATCGCCATCACCAGGATCCTTCGCCTCAGGCTTGCCGGGTTCACTGTAGGCGCTGTCGGCGCAGATTTCCTTCGCCGCCGCATCGCCCCCCTGCAGGAGAGGGGGAGACCCGCCTGGGAGTTCAAGAACTCGGCGGATATCATGAGGCTGCGCCCGGGCCTCAACTTCAACTTCACCGTCTTGGAGCTGGATGCGATGCTCCTGGAGTTGTTCAAACGAGATCCCCAACATCCATTCACGTTGCCGAGGAGCGTCGTTCCGCTGTGCAACAATTCGTCGCTTGACCGGATCCGCGCAATGATGCCGTTGTGCGATTCACACGGAATCGCCCCAACTTGGCAAGAACCTGCGGATGACGTCGTGCAAGCGTTCTTCGACGACTTGGTAGAAGTGTCGGTCCACCCTGATGAACAGAAGAGCCTCACACGCGACACTACCGACGCGGAGCTGCAACGCATCGCCACTAGGGCGGAAGAGGCTGCGGCAGCAGCTGCCGCGGGCGCATTCGGGTTCACCGTGGAGGAGGCAGAGGCAGCAGAGGCGGCAAGCCTTGCCGAGCGCGAGGAGTTTGCCGGCGAGGAAGATCTTGCCGGCCCTAAAGCTGAGCCGAGCGAGCCCGGCGAGGAAGAGCCCGAGCCTTTAGACAGCTTGCCGCAGGCGGAGCCCCTGGCCCCGCCAAGAAGGCGTCTCCGCAGGGCCGGGGATGCAGCGGGGCGGCAGACGGGTCAACAGCCGCCGAGCCGTGTGACACGCTCTACCGCGGCAAGCACCGTTGCCGCGGGAGCGCCTCACGCCGCTGCGGCAACTGGAGCGGAGTCTTCCCGGTCCACCACCACTGCTCCTGCCAAGCGGGCGAGGGAGCCTACTCCTCCGCCTCGTCATGCCAGAGGCGAGCCGGACTTCGATCTCTCCGCACTCAGCTCCGACGATGAAGAAGAAGCGTAAGATCCCCTTGTTGTCCTCGTAGTTCTTCAATTCTTGTTGTTCTTCAATCTTGTATTTGACTTGCTTCAATCTGAACCCCTTCCTTTTCAGGACGCTGGCTCAGAGAGCGGAGAAGAGAGCCAAGGCCCTGGTGATTGTCATCGAAGATGATCCCACCGTGTCAACAGGGGGTGTGTCTGAGACCACCTTGACGGACCCGGCAACTACTCCCCAAAGCAGCCCCCAGCGTAAGTTCATAGTTTGCTTCCTGCTATCAGGCGCGCATGAGTGCTTTTTCCTTTGCTGATATCTTGACTGTTGGATTTGCGTAGGAGCAGAGCAGCTTCACCAGGAGGGCCCGGAAGCCGCTCCCGAAGCGCCATCTGCTTCAACTACGCCGCCAAGGGAAGATCCCCCGGCAAGGGAGCGTTCTCCGGCAAGGGAGAATTCTCCGGCAAGGGGCAGTTCTCCGGCAAGGGACAGCACCAACGACCCTGCGGTGGTTGAGACCGCAACTACAGATCTTGGTACAGGTAATCCACTTGTCTAAAAACTTCTTTGGGTTCTCCTTCTACTGATTTTTTCTTTGAGTGTTTGCTTGACTCTCCTCCTTCTTCCGTGCGTCAGACCCGCCTGCCGTGGAGCCAATGGAAACCGAGGCCGCCGGCGAGGAGAACGCACGCAGCAACGCCGACGACGCCGCTGCCACTGAAGGAGAAAACGGCGCTGACGAGCCTGCCGGAGAAGAGGCCGCCAAGGCTGCTGCCACAGAAGCACGCGAGGGGTCTGGCGATCACACTGACGGCCCCGAGGCCGCAGGAGCGCCAGGCGCTGCACCGACCACTGATCCCTCTGCCGCTACTACAGCGTCGAGCTCCGAAGAGCCCCAGCCCGGCGCCTATCTGAAGGCCAGCGATGGCATCTTCATCAAGCTTCCCTGGGCGTCAAGCTCCAGGGTGCCGGTCGAAGGGGAGAATTTCGATGAAGAGTTGCTCGCCTCCGTTGGGCTGTCGTTGGTTGATGCGCCAAGCAGCAGCAGTGGCGAGCCTGAAGAGGAGCAGCTGCTGCGGAAGCTGCTGTCACTCTACCGCGCCCGTCAAGCCAAGCTGGCTTCCCGAGAAGCACTTGTCGCGAAGGCGGGAGTGGATATGGAGAAGCGCGCGGAGGAGCTCCGGGGCCTCAACCAGGAAGCTCTCCGGTCCCTAGCACAGGAGCGGAAGCGACTCGCCGAGGAGCGTACGGCCTTCCTTCTCGAGAAGGCAGAAGCTGAGGAGGAACAAAGGCTTGCTGCCGAGAAGCAGTCCGCACGAGAAGGCGAGTTGGTGCAGCGGAAGGCCAACCTTGACAGCTACGAGGAGGAGCTCGTCGCGCGCGAGGAAACACTTGGCGAGGCTCTCAAAGAAGCAAGGGATGCTGCCGCAACTGCAGAGGCCGCCAAGAAGGAGCTGGAGACGAGGATGATGCAGTTGGAAGCCGACCTCAAGGCGAGCGGCGAGGAGCTTGCCGTGCTCAAGCGCGAACGCGAGAAGGATGCTGCCGCCCATGGTGAGCTGCAGGGTCTTCTCGCTGAGAGGAGCAAGGAGCTCAGCGCCGCCAAGGACTCCAACGCGGATCTCGAGTTGAAGCTGGCTACGCTGACCCAGACGCTGGACGGTGCCAAGGAGCGAGAGAAGACTTTGTTGGAGAAGGTCAAGGCCAACGAGGCGCTGCTGGCGAGCATCGCCGTTACCCAGAACTCACTTAGGGAGACGGTGGAGCACTGGACCGAGGGTCTGGTGAATATCGCCGCAGTCATCTACGGGGAGCTGGCGCAGCTGGGGATGGAGGACTTTGGGTATCCCTCCGACGAGCATCTCCAACCCAGCGCCAAGCTCAGCCTATTCTTCAAGGGCGTGGCGACGGCACTCCAGCGACTCCGAGAGAAGATCCCGAAGCAGCTGGCCGACGAGTCGCGCAGGATTTGCGCGAGGGCTCTCCAGAAGGTGCTGATGAAGGTGGCCTTCCGCAACCCAGGCCTCAGCTTCACCAACGTCCTCAAGTCCTTGTCGCCGGATGCCGACATGGAAGCGCTCAAGGCCCTTGTCGCACCCATCGTGGACAAGGTGAGCGGGATCAAAAGGGTTGAGGGCGATAGCGTAGACTAGGCCATCCGTTTCTTCTTTCTCCTTGTCGCTGCTGGCCATATTATGAAATCAATCTGTTAGGCGCTGCGACAAGTTATCTTGTAACATAACTCTATTTCTGTCGATTTCTATGTTATTTCCTTTACTAGATTCCTTCCTTTGTATGTTTTTACCCTACGCTTTTAGGGAACTTGTCAGCGCAGGCACCCGAGCCGCGAGCACTGAGTGCGGGACGTCAGCAGCCTGCTGGCGGTGCCGCTTCCGACAAGAAACCTTGTCGCGACTAGTTGCAACACACTTAAGTTGTTGAGCGGACTTGACACAAAGTAAGGGTGCAACTAGCTACGAGTCGGTTCCTCCGCGCACAGGTTTTCCATACAAAGCACGGTCGTTCGAGGAAGATAACTAAAAAATTAAAACTAATTGCTCAAACTTTGGCAACTTAGCTTTTCTGTCGTTTGCTTCCCGGCAAGGCAAAACTTCCTTAAACGACGCCTGGTCCACACCATTATCTTCTCCTTCCCCCCGGCAAACTTGTGTGTGAGGGAACCTTCCTTTCCTTTGTTGAGAAAAAAGAAAGAAGAGAAAATAAAGATATGGAGCCTTGAGGCTCGTTATTGCTTACCGGGGGTAGGTTCTGCACAAAGTGTCAGATAACGCATGCAAGAAAGAAAATAATGCATGAAATTGACAAGATGTGCGGAGCACATGAGCTTTACTTGTGCACGGGATCTGCGCCCGGCTTTGTACAAAGGATTACATGCAACATCGGCAAGACTTGTACAAAAGGTGGTTGCCGGAACAGGTTCCGGCAACCGCGCCCTACGGGTAAAACTTACGAAGATGCTCAATGTTCCAGGAGTTGCTCACCGGAACACCATCTTCGGTCTCAAGGCGGACAGCGCCGGGCCTAGTGACTCGTTTCACCCGATAAGGGCCTTCCCACTTCGCCGTCAACTTGTTGGAATTCTTGGCGGACTGAACGCGCCGAAGAACAAGGTCGCCTTCCTCGAAGCTTCTGGCATTAACTTTGCGGCTATGGTAGCGGCGCAAAGCTTGCTGGTATCGAGCAGCTCGTACAGCAGCCTAAAGACGATCCTCCTCAAGGAGCAGCGCGTCATCTTGTCGCAGCTGCTCTTGCTCAAGCTCATCATAAGCGAGCACTCGAGGTGACCCGTATACAAGTTCCGTGGGGAGAACTGCCTCTGCTCCATAGACTAGAACAAAAGGTGTCTGGCCAGTGGCTCGATTTGGCGTCGTTCTGATCGACCAAAGAACCACCGGCAGCTCCTCAATCCAGTTTCTTCCATACTTGCGCATCCTGTTGAAAGTCCTGGTCTTGAGCCCACGCAGCACTTCAGCATTTGCCCTCTCCGCTTGACCGTTGCTTCTCGGATGAGCAACGGAAGCGAAGCAGACCTTGGCGCCAAGATCTTGGACGTACTGCATGAAGGTGCGGCTCGTGAATTGTGTGCCGTTGTCGGTGATGATCCTGTTTGGGATCCCAAAACGGCAAATAATCGACCTGGAGAACTTGACCGCTGACTGTGCTGTCACCTTCCTCACTGCTTCCACTTCCGGCCACTTTGTGAACTTGTCGATTACAACGTACAAGTACTCAAAGCCCCCGACAGCTTGAGGAAAGGGGCCGAGGATGTCGAGCCCCCAGACCGAAAATGGCCAGGATAAAGGGATCGTCTGGAGAGCTTGAGCTGGCTGGTGTATCTGCTTGGAATGGAACTGGCACGCTTCACACTTGGTTACTTGTGCAGTTGCATCCTGGAGGGCTGTCGGCCAAAAGAAACCTTGCCGGAATGCTTTGCCGGCAAGTGCCCTTGCGCCAATGTGGTGACCACATATGCCTCCATGTATCTCTGCCAACAGCTCTTGTCCTTCTTCCCGGGGAATACACTTCGATTTCATACCGTTGAGTCTTCTTCTGTACAGTGTGCTGTCGACAAACTGGTACATACTTGACTGTCGGGCTACTTTTTCCGCTTCTTCTTGCTCTTCGGGAAGTTCTCCTGTCTGAAGGAAATGGACAATCTGCTGTGCCCATGCTGGAGCTTGTGGCTCGACAACAAGGACTAAAGGCACATCTGTTGCTGCGGGAACACCCGCTTCTATGGCAAGAACCTGCGGCTCAGCCGGAGCTTGATGTTCCCCGGCAAGCTTGCCGGGGCAAAGCTTGTCGGGAGCGTCTGCTACGACGGAACAAACCATAAGGCTTGCCGGAGCAGACTGCTCCTCAACATCCTTGGCGTTGATCTTGGGGACCTTTTTGGCGGCGGCTCCGGGGAGCTTTGCCGAAAAATAGTCACCAGAAATCAACTTCCTCTTCTTGTTCTGTCCAGTTGATGGCGTTACGGACGGTTGAGTCAGCTTGAGCACAAAGATCCCTGGTTCCACAGGTAACTTAAGTGCGGCGCACTTTGACAGGACATCAGCAATGTCATTCTGAACTCTTGGAACATGTTCCATCTGTAGGCCGTCAAAGTGCTCTTCTAGCTTTCTCACTTCATCAACATAGGCTTCCATCAACGGACTTTGATAACTCTTGTTCACTTGGCGGACGACAAGCTGTGAGTCACCCCTGACAATGAGCTTCTTGATCCCATGTTCTGCTGCAATCCTGAAACCGGCAAGCAAACCTTCATACTCTGCAGTATTGTTGGTTGCTTGCTCCTTGGGAAAGTGCATCTGGACTACGTACTTGAGGTGCTCTCCGGTGGGTGCGACAAGTAGCACGCCCGCACCGGTGCCTTGCAGCGAGAAGGCACCATCAAAGTACATTAGCCACTCTTTGGTTGCCTCCTTGACGGGGATGCTTGTTTCTGGGATTTCTTCATCTTGTGTTGGCGTCCACTCTGCTATGAACTCTGCCAATGCCCTGCTTTGGATAGTTGAAGTGCTCTCAAACTTGAGGCCAAAGCTTGACAGTTCTAGTGCCCACTCGACAATCCTGCCTGTCGCTTCTGGATTCTGCAGTATCCTCTTTAGCGGAAAGCGAGTGACGACTGTGATCTCATGTGCTTGGAAGTAATGGCGCAGCTTTCTTGAGGCCATGAGGAGGCCGAAAAGCAGTTTCTGCACACCAGAGTACCTTGACCTAGCCCCCTGCAGAAGGGAACTGACAAAGTAAACTGGGCGCTGCACCATTCTCTTCTGCATCTTCTCATGCTCCTGCGCAGATCCATCCTCGTCGGGACCAGAGCTTGCCGGACCAGAGCTTGCCGGCGAAACTCCTTGCTTGTTGCTGGATGAATTTGCCGCGGTTGCTGGCTCATCATCTGCCTCCCTCTCCGCCACTAACGCAGCACTAACCACTTGATTGGTTGCCGCTATATATAACAGCAACTTCTCCTGTGGCTTAGGTGCGACAAGTGTTGGAGTGGAGGACAGGTATCTCTTTAAGTCCTGCAGCGCAGCCTCCGCTTCCGGAGTCCATTTCATTGGACCTGCCTTCTTCAAAATTTTGAAGAATGGCAGGGCGCGCTCAGCAGATCTAGAGATAAACCTGCTGAGAGAAGCCACGCAACCGGTAAGCCTTCGCACATCCTTGACGCACTTTGGTGCTTCAATCTGCTCGATGGCCTTGATCTTGTCGGGATTGGCTTCGATTCCCCGCTGAGACACGAAGAACCCGAGAAGCTTGCTGGAAGGGACTCCAAACACGCACTTCTCGGGGTTGAGCTTGAGGTTGATCTTGCGCAGATTTGCAAATGTTTCGTCTAAATCTTGAATAAGGGTCGCCCTGTCCTTGCTCTTGACAACTATGTCATCCATGTAGGCTTCCACATTTCTGTGCATTTGCGGCTCAAAAGCATGATGGACTACCCATGCAAATGTTGAACCAGCATTCTTTAAACCGAAGGGCATCCGTACGAAACAGTACATGCCACACGGGGTGATGAATGCGGTCTTCTCCTCATCTTCTTCTGCCATAAAGATCTGATGGTATCCTGAGTATGCATCAAGAAATGAAAGAAAATCACATCCGGCCGTGGAGTCAACAATCTGGTCGATGCGCGGCAAAGGAAATGGGTCTTTGGGACAAGCTTTATTGACATCGGTAAAGTCAATACAAAGCCTCCATTTCCCGTTAGCCTTGCGCACGACAACAGGATTGGCCAACCACGTAGGATGGGGCACTCCTCTGACAAGGCCTGCTGCTTCCAACTTCTTGATTTCTTCTGCGATGAATTCTTGGCGCTCCACTGCCTGTTTCCTGACTTTCTGCTTGACGGGCCGCGCATGAGGACAGACGGCAAGGTGGTGCTCTTCCTGGGAACACCGGGGATGTCAAACGGTTGCCATGCAAACACGTCGACATTCGCCCGTAGGAAAGCAACGAGCGCGCTTTCCTATTTGGGGTCGAGAGTGGCACTGATGGTGAAGGTACCACCAGTGCCGTCCTCCTTGGCGGACACCTTCTTGGTCTCTGGTGGAGCTGCCATTGTCTTCTTACACTTGCCGGTGGAGCTCAATGGTGCGTCCTCGACGGTAGCGCAGCACTCCGAAGAGGTGCGCTTGCCGGAGTGGGCATCAGAGCTCTTGCCGGACTTGGTCTTCTTCTTCCCCCCGGGTGCTTCAGCGGCAAGTGATTTGCGATCTGTTGCGGCTGCTGCTTCCCGGTAGATCTTGTCGGCGCAGATAAGAGCATCCTTCTTGTCGCCAGGGACAGAGATGACACTTATCGGGCTTGGCATCTTCAGT
This sequence comes from Triticum aestivum, assembly GCF_018294505.1. Taxonomy (NCBI): domain Eukaryota; kingdom Viridiplantae; phylum Streptophyta; class Magnoliopsida; order Poales; family Poaceae; genus Triticum; species Triticum aestivum. The sequence goes on along the minus strand of NC_057795.1, from coordinate 124,966,604 downwards.
ACGTTGTAGGCATAGTGAGAGGCTGCCATGAACTTGGCGAGCACTGGACGGCCAAGTATCCCATTATAAGGCAATGGAAAATCAGCAACGTCAAAAGTGACCCTCTCAGTCCTGAAGTTCAACTCGCTGCCAAATGTTACTGGCAACGTGATCTTTCCCTTCGGCTTGCTCCTTCCCGGGTTGATTCCTTGGAACGTGCCAGTCTCTTCGAGCTCGCTGTCAGGGATCTGGAGTTTCTGGAGCACCGCGGAGGAGATCAAGTTCAAGCCGGCCCCGCCGTCAACTAACATCTTAGTGACCTTGAGGTTGCGGATGGTTGGTGAAACCAACGTCGGCAAGCACCCGACCGCAGTTATGCGATCAGGGTGGTCCTCAATATCAAAGATGACAGGCGTGCTGGACCACTTCAGAGGCTTGCGTGACTCGACGGGTGGTTCTGCTACATTAACTTCCCGCACCCACTGCTTGAGCTGACGGTGCGAAGTATGCAGAGAAGCACCGCCATCAACACACAGGACCTCTGTGGCTTTCTGGAACTCCTACTCATCGGTCTCATCTTCATCCATATCCTCATCGTCGTCGTCATCTTCATCCTTGTCGCGGCCGCGGGGAGGCCTGTCTCCTTGCCGCTGCTTGGCCTTGCCATGGCGTCCTCCTCGGCCGAGACGTTTCTTGCCGGATCCTCCAGCACCTTCCTGGGCCTGCTCCTTGTCGCGCCGCTCGTACTCAGCCTTTTGCTGCTCAACAAGCTGCTCGAATTTCTTGCAGCTCTGGAGATCATGGCCCTTGGTGCGGTGGATCTTGCAGTACTGCTTGTTGTTGCCGTCCTGCTTGTCGGCGACCGCCACATCCTGGGCAACCTCCTTGCCGGAGCTACCAGCTTTGGTTGTCTTGGCGCCACCTCCGTTGCCGGACTGCTCAACAACTAGCACTTCTTTGCCTTTCCTTTTCCTGTTATTCCGCCGCCGGTTTTTCTTTGCCGGGGCGGCATCCTCACTATCAAATCCTCCTGCTCCTACATTCTCTCCGGGGAGTCTCCTTCCTTCCTCAGCACGTGCACACTTGTCGGCCAGGGCATATAGCTCACTGACGTCTCTGATCTTGCACATCGCCAGAGGAGTCCTCCGCACGTTCTGGTGGAACGCGCTGATCACCGCGGCAGGGTGGACATCTGGGATGTTGTGCTATACACTGCTGAATCTCTGAATGTACTTGCGCAGGGGCTCTCCTTCCTTCTGGGCAAGCAGATGAAGATCGCTCTCTTGGCCATGAGGCTTGTGGCCGCCTGTAAAGGCGCTGACAAACTAATGGCATAGGTCGGCCCAAGAGGATATGGAGTTGTCCGGCAAGTGCATGAGCCAGGATCTGACGTTGGGCTTGAGCACCAGCGGGAAGTAGTTGGCAAGGATCTTGTCGTCTTGCCCCCCGGCAGCTTGCACCGCGATGGTGTAGATGCTGAGGAACTCCGACGGATGCGTCTTGCCGTCGTACTTCTCCGGTACGTCTGGCTTGAAGTTCTTATTGCTGGGCCACTGGACTTGCCGCAGCTCATGAGTGAACGCAGGACAGCCTACCACGTACGGTAAGGCGCCCGGTTCCCCTGGAGCATGCATGTCGACAGAGGGCCCAGCGCGCTGGTCAGATTGACGCCGCGCTTCTCTTCGGCGCTCGATGCGAGTACGAGCGTCTTCTTGATGTCGATCGTGAAGAACTTGGCGTTGATCGCGACGAGCTCGTGGATCCGACAATGCGGTGGAGTCGCTGTCGATGTGGATCCGGCGAGTCGGCGATCTTGGCCTTCGGGGTGGAGATTGCATGGTGGTTGCACCCCCGCCAGTTTCGTCGCCACCGGCTCGCGCCTGGCAACCCTGCCACGGCGGCGACGTGCTCAGCTGCCATGAAGAGTCGCCGTTGTCGTAGCCGATGAGACTCTGAATGGTGGCCCTCCATTCGTCGATCTTGTTCAACGTCGAAGGGTAATCCAAGAGCAGTTGAGCTCGCGCTAAAGCTTCTGTCGGAGTGGTGGGTGGCAGTGGCGGACGGCGCGAGGAGCGGGATATGCTCGGACTTCTAACTATGTTAGAAGGAGCACTATCCCGTCCGGGCGACCGTGTCTCGCTCGTGCTGGCACGCTAGCGTGCATGCTGGTCTTGAGTGCCCCGGGATCCACCAACTTGATCTTGGCCCAACAAACGTATGGTACTGCGAGTACCATGACGTTGTCTGTCCTGCGCCTCCTGAGATGGGCGCGGAACAAGCACGGACGTCGAGGTCTGAGCAGCCTTGCCCTTGGACCTGGCAGCGTCGTGAGCTTCCTCGTCGACGTCCGTCCCTCCGCCGGCGTCTACCCCACCACCCATTTGCTCCGGTGGTGGTGGGATCGATGCAGACGGAACGGCTGCCTCCGAAGCCTTCTTCTTCGGTGGCATGTTGATGAAGAAAATGAAGATCTAGCTCGCGTGCACACCGGATCAGGTTCACACAATCTCGACGACCCCCTACCTGGCGCGCCAAAGATGTCGGGGAAACTGATCGTCGAACACCTATGGGGACCGGCGGACCGAGCCCCATTTCGGTTTGGCGGGGGGCGGAGGTTGCACGAAGAGCAGATCGAGGCGAGACACACGAGCAGTTTACCTAGCTTCGGAGCTCTCCGGAGAGATAACACTCCTACTGCTGCTTGTCTGATTGTATTATCTTCTTGCTCGAGAGAGAGCTAAGTGTTTTTCTGGCTTCCGAATGATCCGAACCTCTTCTACGTTGCGCATGGGCCTCCTTTTATACGTTAAAGGGGGTCACCAACAGGTGGCAACGTATATAAGGGTACAAATGTAAAAAGAGAGGTGGTTGGTACAGTTACTTGTACAGTGTTTCCCACCTAACCCTGACGGCAGGGGACAAGGGCATTAAATGCCCGTCTGTGTGGCCCACAACAGTGCAGAAAAGGACCATCAGGGGCGCCACCGCTTGCCACGATGGCGATCTTGTCAGCACCGCATGCCACTGCGCACCGCTGGCTGCACAGCCTTCCGCCACGCGCACTGGGAAAGGCCCCCAGGGAGACACGTTGGTGGATGCGCTAGAGCGTGGGCACAGAGTGGCCGCTTGCCGCGGCAACTGCCTTGCCGCGGTCGTCGTCTTGTCGCGCCCGGGAGCTTGTCGCTCGTCGGGCCTTGCCGGGACGCGTGGCGCGTCGCGGCAAGTTTCTTGAGATGCCTTGGTTGGTCTTCCCGACAAGCTCCTCTTGCCGGGGCCTTGCCTCCTTGACTTGAACACTTTGTTCTTGAATGGCTCCAAAGGAGCCACGGAGGATCTTGGCGGTCACCCGGCAAGCCCTTGCCGCGGGGCGCTGCAACTGCCCGTGCACAAGTTTGGGGTACTAGGGTACCCCTATTCTAGTACACAGACACTGGCTGAGAAGAGAGATAGAGGAGTGCTAAGCACGGACTGCAGGAAATTTGTTCTATGTATTGTACCTCGATATAGGCTCGATATAGTGGGGTGGCATGGGCCATAACTAGCATTCACGTCTAGCACTACGGCGCACGCCACCCACATGAGTCCCATCCGACAACAATTTTCTTGGAGTCCATGCTATAGCCATCTCTTCTCCCTCCGGTTTCTCAGCCATCGCGCGGTGGGCGGGGTGGGGGTTTGCCGATAGTCGGTTTGCTCCTAGTTGTAAGTGAAAATGCAACACCGCACGCATTCCTGCTTGAGCGGCGTGCCGGACCAACCGTGTGGGGGTGCGACGCGAACACGGCAGGCTTTTCCTTTTGAAGTCGTAACTTGTAAAATTTGGTTCTGCTCCATGGCGCGGTCGATAGATAGAAAATAATGATTTTGCCTAGAGTAATGAGAAGTTTGGTTCTGGCGCCGTTCATGCATGGAGTACGTACGAAAATTATGAAGTTGATGTGAAAGGTAAGATAATTACTGTAGTATCATATATACTACATGGATTTGATGGAAAGATAAAAATACATACGGATCCATCAACGACATCCTCACGCCCTAGTGCGCCGGGTCACCAACCGACGTGAGGAGCGGCGGCGTTGGCGTCGAGCTCAACGTGCTTCTGGACAGTGCGTCCAAGGTTGCCGTACGGTCCAAGAAGGCCAGTGTCCTATCGTCCTCCTCTTGCATGCGCGTAGACGTGGGTGATTATGTCCATGGTGTCTTGTTGTGCCAGGCGTTGCGCGGCGCGACCTCAAGGTGGACATTCTCCGGCGCAACGGCGGGCAGTCGCAGGGCCACCAGTGCGTCGAAGAGGTTGTCACCATAGTGGCCGCTGAGGGTGGCTTGCATCGCAGAGCCTGGGCACGTCGGCTGAAGGCTTACGTCAAAGTCGTCCGCGAGCTTCTTGACAACGGTGAACTTTTCGAGGAAACCGACGAGGACCCCGTCGAACAAGGAGAGGAAGTTGTCGTCCAGGCGGCCCCTCGCCCTGCCGGTGTCAAGCAATACTACCTGGAGACGTTCCTCGTTGCTGGGCCGCAGGCCGGCGTCGTGGACCATCTGGCATAGCCGGCTGATGCTCGCGCTCATCGCCTCCATGGGTCTAGCTTAGATTCTACTAGTCAACTGATCTTGCGATTCGAGTGATCACTCTTGCCCTTGGTTAGCATGCATAGGTGCATAGGATTTCGTACTACTCCTTGGCCCTCTACTGCACCTGCCTTTGGCTGTATGATAGGTGGGCCAGTCACCCCCTGGGCCCACATGTCATTCACCCAAAGGCAGTTGCCGTAAGTCAATGAAGATGCGCCCCCCTCCATGCCGGTGCAGTATAGTCATCTCACCTGACCTCTAGTTGGGGCCAAACGAGAGAAGTTTGATGTTTACTAGTTTATTGGTCCCCTTTGCATTTTGCGCCAAGTTTTGACCTTTGATTTAACTAATAAAATGTTAATGCATGTAAACAAAAATGTTGTGTAAGTCACATTACGAAAACCAAATAATCCCAAAACACTTAGGCACGGTGCATTAACTCCCTCCTTGTTTCTTATTTCGTGACATATCAACCAATGAGAGATGTGGGCCGTGCATGCTTTCAATGACTTGAGACTACCAAACATGACATGTAGTGTTTAGTTCATTGCATGTAATCCTATTAAGACTCTAGTTAGCAAGAAAACATTAACTTCTCTCGCCGATAGGAATAAAACACCATGCATTTATTTACGGAGGGAGTAGTACATTTTTTGTGACATGCATTACTAGATATTGCTAGTCAAATACTAAAATCCAGATGGACGTGGTAGTACTCCTAAATCCAGACGGTGGTGCTACTAGTACTAGTAGTAGTACTACCAATGTAGTACTCCTAGGAGTACTAGCACTGTACTACCCGTTGGTCAAATTATTACGTGCTGCTCCTCACAGTGAAGTGACAAGACCCTGCGCCAGAGATGACACCTGAGTATAGGCACCATGTTCGGCATACCATAGTCAGCCTCACCGTCTGCAGTCACTATCATCATGGCTGTAGAGCTAGCCTGCTTACAACTAGCCCTGTTCGACATAATTTCCCGTGCGTAGATGCCTGTGCATTGCACGGAACACCAAGATTGGGGGTGGACTGCTCCGGCAGTGGCCATCGCACCAGATTTTTCCACGGCCTTCTAGATGTGGTGGGGAGGAGATAACGCTGATTGTGAGAGGCAAGGAGTTGTTTGTAAATAGGGAACAAGTGCGGGCATCTTTTTGCAAAAATGGAGAAGCTTGGTTTGTATGCGTCACATCTATATCCGACGGCTACTGGTGAAAGATGGGAGGCACAACATCATCACCAACTTAGGACCTGTTTGATTCGCAGGATTTTGAAAACGCGGGAATAGGACACGGCAATATTACAAGTTTCAAACTGATATTACAAATGTTAGGAGTAATGATGCACCTAGGAAGAGGGAATTACTAGGAAGTTCACGTAAGAACTTTTGTTACTTTAGGTGGATGCAGCGTTATCGTACAAACTAAAATCCACCGCCCTGACAAGTCACTAATGGGCAAATAAGTTTTCGAGTCTCTGGCCACTTGATGTTTCAAAAACAAATTCAGCTTCTGCGGAGACTTTGTCATTTAGGCTTAGACGCTTGCGGTGATCAGCACACCATTCATTGTTGCGCCAAAGAACGCCAAACCTCATTACCTTGAGAACACTTGCCTCCAGAACAAAGAACCTGGCCAATTTAATCTCAGATGTGCTGCCTCGGTAGTCAATCAAATCAATTTCTGTAAGATGGAGATCAAGGCATTCGATGAGATTGTTATAGTGCAGCACATTTTTCACTTTCGGGTCTTTTTTTATCTGTAAAAGAAGAGAACATATTAGATCAGCTGGCTGCATAAGATTGCCGTGTCATCAAGAGGTACCAATATCATTCGCTCATACGATAGGGTTGGCTGGCTAGTGATATTTTTTCACTCTCTCTCTCTCTCCCTCTCTCTCTGTTTCTGTTTCCTCTCATTTCACTAGGAGCACGTGAAGAGCTTGGGCATTTGTTGCCTTCCACTATGTGGCCGATGCCATATTTCGCAAAAGTATGCCACATAATACGCATCGATGTCAAATCAAAAGATTTTGGCACCGCTCTCGCAATGTGAGAGAGTTGGCACCGCTGTGGACACAGACCCACATGTATAAACAAATCAATCAAACCAACTACACCAGCCTCTCACTCTCCCAAATAAGTGTTTTTTTCTTGCCTCAGTCCTCTCTCTCTTCCATGCTGTGTTTCTTCATTGCGTGAGTTAATTTGGCACCAGAGCAAAGTAGGTGCTCCAGATTGGAGCACTAGGTGAGCGATGGAGGGGCATCGATGCCAAATGCATCACAAGTGAATTTGGCACATGTTTTGGCATACATAGCCCACTTTCGTACTCCCTCCGTCCCAAAATTCTTGTCTTAAATTTGTCTAAATACGGATGTATCTAGTTACATTTTAGTGTTAGATACATCCGTATCTAAACAAATCTAAGACAAGAATTTTGGGACGGAGGGAATACTACCTCGTATTTAGTATAAAATTTTGACCATAGATTTACCTAAGAAAATGCCAATGCATGTCACTAAAGATTACACCATTTGAAATTATGTTCAAATACGAATCCAACGATATAGTTCTTAGTGACATGCATTAACATTTTGTCAGTTAAATCTATGGTCAAATTTTGATACTACAAAATTGGAAGAGTAAACCAGGACGGAGGTAGTACTTGCCCTTAGGGTTACCATAGAGTTACTGGAGTAGTCTAAGTTACTTTCCACTATGACTAGCCTAGGCTACTATAGTAGTACAACATAAAAATGATGCAGGTGATCACATGAGAAAAAATACTAAAAACATTTCTTTCGGTGCAATGCGTAGATGTAGTTTTGAACACTACACTTGTCATCGTAATTTGGGAAAATTACGAAAAAATTGAGCTACGTTGTGATTACCGTTTACTAATAGGAAAGAAGTTTCACCTCGATGAGTAGCTTCTCCGTGCATGGAAAGCATGTAAGGAATCCAACAACTTGATCTAGATTGGGGCCGATAGATTTTAGTGCTAGATCTTCACTGTGTGCATGGACTGGGTCAAGCTTGTGGGAATCATTTTCTAGAAGACGATCGTAAATACATCAAGAAGAAATTTAAAAATGTGAATTTCAAGAATACGGAGAAGAAGATGAGTGCTATACCTGAACGATTACGGATCCAATAAAGAGTTCGGAGAATTTGGCAGACGAGTACACCAACGCTGTCAATTTCGGCCCGTCAATGACCCTGATTATTGTTGGACCTTCTAGATCCGATACAAGCAATCTCTCAAGGAAAGGCGCATTCTCAATGACCATAACGTGGAACAGCTAGAGTGATCTCTTCCCAATTGATGTCTTGTTGCGGGGCCAGCAAGACACATAAATCCATCGGAGATTCGTTGAGGCGATGTGGAGGCTAATGAACCCGTGGATCTGCTCAAGACAAAGGTACTCGAGCGCAGTACAGCTGCGGAGCAGGTGCTCTATAGCCTTCTTCGAGATGACAACATCGAAGAGGTCGAGCTGCTTGAGTTGAGGGAGAAGAAGGGCGGGCGCGGCATTAATGTGGGGAAGATAGTAGGAGTTGAAGCTGGCGCGGCACAGCATTGGCGTGAGGTGGAGCACGGACGGCGACAGAGAGCGACATCGTCCAGCTTCAAAGCTGAGCTCCTCGAGCTGATCTAGGGCGGGGGATAAGAACCATTCGTCGAACTTGGGTTGGAACTTACAGTTGGTACTGAACATGCGGATGTCAAGGCGTCTGGCTGGCCTAGGGTGCGATGAAAGGATCTTGGAGACTGCGACCATGCGTTTGCAATCCCTGTCATAGAGGCAGCTGTCGATGGTGAGGTTGAGGGGGACGCAGCGCCAGAGGGGGCGCCACCACCGGGAGAGCAGGGCAGTCCGCACGGCAGATTTGGTGGGGAGGAGGCCGATGATAACGAGCATCATGTCGTCGGGGGGGCTGCTGATGAAGTCCAGGCTCACCGGATGCGGTTTTGGCTCGAGCGGCCTCCGCTTATTGGCTACCTCGCCGTCCATCTCAACCGTCGGCAACGCCGGTGTACACGTGTGCTGGTGTGTGTTCTGTGCTGGGTGTGCGCGAGCGCGTCCTTCTGTGCATGCCGCCACGCAGTGGTGAATTGTGCGCGAGTGCGTCCTTCGCGCGCAAGAAGTTTGTCCTCAATGCGCCCTCAATTTACTAGCATGCGGGGTGCTACCCCGAGTGGTTTCAACTTTGTTTCCTTCACTACGTGTCAGATGGGCCTCTAGTTTACTTATTTTCACCCACTGCCACATGGGCTAGCACACCAAGATACAGAACACGAGCTGACAACGCAGCATGTGGATTGGTTGACCGGTCAACTAAACAATATACAGAGCTATACGCTGACACAGTGAGTGTATAATCCATCGGTACTGAGAGTTCGAGTGAGAGGGGAGGCCCATGAGAGATAGCAGAGAGAGAGAGAAAGAGCTACTCCCTCCATTCGATAATGTAGTTACAACATTTTTTTAAAGTCAAACTTTTGAAACTTTGACCAAGTTTATAAAGAAATTACTTATATCGGCAATACCAAAGATAAATGATAGTATGAAGTAAGTACATGTTGAGATGAATCTAATGATCGATCCAGATGTAAATGTTTTTCTCCACATATACCTAGTCAAACTTTTCTAAGGTTTGACTTTTCAAAACATCCATATGCTTATGGACGTGACAGAGTCCCTGATGAGAAAGAGAGAGAGAGAGAGAGAGAGAGAGAGAGAGAGAGTGAGAGAAGTGTGTGTGCGTGTGTGAAAGAGACATGGACAACACACAATAAAAGTGGAGAAAAAGCGTGTGTGTCTTATGCAAACATATCACACATGCATCTTCGACAACGGAGGCAAGGTGAGGAGATAGTGTGTGGTTGTTTGGAACCGAGAGAGGAAGACCCCTAGCACGTGGCCAAGAGGGGTCTGACAAACAAGGGAGAGAGGTCGAGAGAGACGTACGGAGAAAATGCAGACATGGGGAGGAGAGAGTGTATGTTTGTCATAGAGAGATCCCCTGGAGATCGTGATGGGACTACATGGGTGGGAGATTGAGTGATAAGGTGTGTGCGCAATATAAGATGCCCCGAGAGATATCGAGATAGACGTATGGATGGAAGGAGACAATACGTGTGTTCCTGATGGCTAGTAAGAGATAATCATACTTAGGAGGGGGTGCTTGCGCCTATGGCCCTGTTTGGATACTCTAACTCAGTTAGAGGTTAGAGTTAGATTCTAACCCTGAACTAACTCTAAGTAAAGATGTGTTTGGATGGCAGGGTTAGATGGAGCACGGATACGGCGAGGCACCTTCACGGGCGGTGCGAGAGGGAGGGAGGGAGAGGACGAGAAGCTTCGAGGAAGTGGGGAGTTATCTGTTGTGGGGAGAGCGAGAGAAAAAAGTGTTTATTAGTGGTCCCGAGAAGAACTAGCCCAAATAATTAAGCACCTCTTGGATGGGTTAGTTTTTTTGGATGGGTTAGATGCATCTAACCTAAACTAACCCTCCTGTTTGGATCTTTTTGGGTTAGTTGACTCCAAACTAACCCAAACTAACTCTAACCCATGGATCCAAATAGAGCCTATGATGGAGTGAGGGATTATGGTACTTAGGGGGGTGCGTGTCACATGGAGAGAGAACAAGGGCGGAGAGTGTTGGATGGGTCTATATGTATAGCGCGAGCGAGACATGTGTATGTGTGAACCAGGGAGATATAAGGCCCGTTTGGCTTGCGTCGTGAGCATCTTTTGCGTGGCCTGGGGTTGTGGCTGGATTTCATGCACGCTTGTTTGGTTGCTACCCTGTGAAAAAGAAAGCCCGCCTGGGCTGGGTTCCCTTGCACTTTAATTAGCCTGGCTGAACTCCAGACACTGCAAGTAGCCTGGCCCAAGCAACTGATTTCGAACGCCTGGCCGTGCCTGGTCGTGCGGCCACGAGGCTAACAGCAACATAGATGGATATTAGCATTAAATAATTGATGCATGGATTGATTGATGGGACGTTGATGCTTTGCCTGGCCCAGGCATGAACCAAATGCTTCAGCACCACACAAGCCTGGCCAGGCAGAAATATTTTACATCTCACGTCCACACCAGGCAGTACCGACCATCAAGGCATGAGGGTCAGGTCACGAACCAAACTGACCAATAAAGTTTGAGAGAGATTGAGGAGCCCCGATAAGGCTGAGTGGTGCGCCAGATAGCTGAGAGGGGGGAAAGAGATATTCCATCCGCTCGATAATGCAGTGCATGTAAATTTTTTAGAAGTTAAACTTTGGAAACTTTGATCAGGTTTATGCAAATGTTATTTATATCTACAATACCAAAGATACATCATACAAAACTACATCTCAAGGTGAATCTAATGGTATATGTTTGTCGTACTAGATGTAATTCTTTTTCTCCACGTACATGGTCAAACTTTGTGATGTTTGACTTCTCAATAAATCTATGCTATGGACGGAGGTGAGTGCCTCAGTCGAGACAGATCAAGTGCGTGTGAAGGAGAATGAGTAAGTGTGCAAAAAGAGTATGTGTGTGAAAGAGAAAGTGACAACAAACGATAAATTAGAGAGAGAGTGTGTTCTTTCGTTTCTTATGCGAACATATCACGCATGCATCTCCGAGATGGAAAAGTGAGGCGAGGAGATACACGAAGATAGCTAGTGTGTGATTGTTTGCAATGGAGAGAGACACCCCTGTAGCACATGTCCAATAGAGGTCTGGCCAACAAGGAAAAAAGTCGAGAGGGACACATGGATGGCATGGACGCATGGGGAGGGAGAGAGGGTGTGTTTATGATAGAGAGATCCCCTCGAGATCGTGAGGGGACTATATGGGTGGGAGATCAAGGGAGTGCGTGCGCGATAGAAAGATGCCCCGACAGAAATCGAGATAGACCATGCACATTGTAGCACCTTGAAGTATGTCTAGAGGGGGGGGTGATTAGACTACTTGACCAATTAAAAACTTAACCTTTTCCCAATTATAGACTTTGGTAGATTTTAGCTATCTTTGGACAAGTCAAGCAAGCATGCAAAGAGTATATGAGCAGCGGAAATTAAAGCATGCAACTTGGAAGAATGTAAAGGGAAGGGTTTGGAGGATTCAAATGCAATTGGAGACACGGGTGTTTTTGTCGTGGTTCCGATAGGTGGTGCTATCGTACATCCACGTTGATGGAGACTTCAACCCACAAAGGGTAACGGTTGCGCGAGTCCACGGAGGGCTCCACCCACGAAGGGTCCACGAAGAAGCAACCTTGTCTATCCCACCATGGCCGTCGCCCACGAAGGACTTGCCTCACTAGTGGTAGATCTTCACGAAGTAGGCGATCTCCTTGCCCTTACAAACTCCTTGGTTCAACTCCACAATCTTGTCAGAGGCTCCCAAGTGACACCTAGCCAATCTAAGAGACACCACTCTCCAAGAAGTAACAAATGGTGCGTTGATGATGAACTCCTTGCTCTTGTGCTTCAAATGATAGTCTCACAACACTCAACTCTCTCTCATGGGATTTGGATTTGGTGGAAAGAAGATTTGAGTGGAAAGCAACTTGGGGAAGGCTAGAGATCAAGACTCATATGGTAGGAATGGAATATCTTGGCCTCAACACATGAGTAGGTGGTTCTCTCTCAGAAATGGTAAGTTGGAAGTGTAGGTTTGTTCTCATGGCTCTCTCCACGAATGAAGAGGAGGTGGAGGGGTATATATAGCCTCCACACAAAATCTAACCCTTACACACAACTTGCCAAACTCGGTGGGACCGAATTGGTAAACTCGGTCGGACCGATTCAGCAAATCTAGTGACCGTTAGGATTTTCGGTGGGACCGACAGGCAACTCGGTAGGACCAATATGGTTAGGGTTAGGGCATAACGTAATCTCGGTGAGACCGATTACACAAACTCGGTGAGACCGATTTTGGTAATAAGCTAACCAGAGAGTTGGTCAGGTAAACTCGGTGGGACCGATTCGCTCATTTCGGTGAGACCGAAATGTTACGAAAGGGAAACAGGGAGTTTACATTGCAATCTCAGTGGGACCGATCGCTCACTTCGGTTAGACCAAAACGTTACAAAGGGGAACAGAGAGATTACAATCCCATCTCCGTGAGACCGAGATCCCTATCGGTGAGACCTATTTGCCTAGGGTTTGTAGCAGTGGCTATGACATTTGAACTCGGTGGCGCCGGATAGAAAGAATCAATATGGCCGAGTTTGACTTTGGGTATAGGTCATATGTGGATGTAAGAAAGTAGTTGAGGGTTTTTGGAGCATATCACTAAGCACTTGAAGCAAGAGGCTCATTAAGCAACACCTCATCCCTTCTTGATAGTATTGGCTTTTCCTATAGACTCAATGTGATCTTGGATCACTAAAATATAAAATGAAGAGTCTTGAGCTTTTGAGCTTGAGCCAATCCTTTGTCCTTAGTATTTTGAGGGATCCACTTTCATCATCCATGCCATGCCATTCATTGAGCTTTCTTGAAATAATAGTCTTGGAATAGCATTAGCTCGATGAGCTATATGTTGTTATGAATTATCAAAACCACCTAGGGATAGTTGCACTTTCAATCTCCCCCTTTTTGGTAATTGATGACAACATGTAGATCAAAGCTTCGACAAATGATAATAAGATTGAAAAACATCGTCGCTTTGAGAAGTATGTGATAAGCAAGAGCTCCCCCTAAATTTGTGCATAGTCTAAGATTTGCTTTGGACTGCAAATGCACAAGGAGTTAGGCTCATGTGTTACTCTTCCATGTCACATACATCTTGGTGGAGCGCTCAAAATAATAAAGATTGAATACACGCACTCATCACCAAGCAAAGTGAATGATCATATAAGGATAAGTAAGATAATATCATCTAACAAGCATAAGTGTAGCTTATGATCAAACACATGATCATCAATGTCTCACAGATAATAGCATAGTATCTCAAGCAATCAAAAGCAAACAAAGTATAACCACCAAAGCAAGAGAGAATAAAAGGCAAAACTCTCTCTCTCTCTCTCGAAGCCTATGATCTATACATTTTTCTTTCCCTTTGGCAACAAGTTACCAAAAAGTTCATAGAAAATGCATAGTACTAGATCGACTCTTAGGCTTGATCTTCAGGTGGTGGTGTAGAGATGGCTCCTTGGACGAAAGCTTCAGTTGATGTGGATGGAGCTGGAGGAGTTAGTGCTGGAGCTGGTTGCACTGGAGCTGTAGGAGCTGTAGCTGGTGCAGATGAAGTGGCTCTGTTGTCTGTCACAGGCACTGCAGCTGATCTCTAAGCTCTAGGCACTCTAGCAAATGCATCAGTGGTTGTCTTGCCCTTCCTCTCCTGCATGTCATCTTGTAGCTGATCCACAACTGGCTGAATCTCAGTTACTTTGACATCTAGATCATAGAATTTTTGTTCCATGATTCTTTCCAGGCTCTCCTGGTTTTGAGTTAGGGTGGCCAACCCCTTATCAATCCTCAGAGTTGATGCTATCAAGTAACCAAGCTGCTCCTGTTTGTTCTTCAAAAAGTACTCAGATGCCTCCTCTTGAGTTGGCATCTTGGCAGCCTTCTCTTTCTTTGCTTTCTCCTTCTTCTCTTGAGATTGTACTAATGATGGTTCATTCTCATTCATCACAACTTGATTGTCCTCAAATTCTGGATAGATAGCAAAATGTTCCTTGTCCAGCAAGTATGTGCCTGTGCCCATCTTTGAGTTAATCAACTCCTGAATTTGTGGGGCATATCCACAACTTCTCTTTTGGTCTGCTGCTGTCCTCTTGATAGTCTCAATCATGAGGCTCATGACCTTGAACTTCTGTGGCACATCAAACAAGTGTAGCAAGTTTATAGCATGCCCTCTGATCATGTTGTGGTCACCTGACTTGGGCAGTAGAGTATGCCTTAGGATCCAGTTGATCGTTGGGAGTCCTAACAGAAGATAATGAACTGACCCAAACTTATGTGTTTCAACTGCAGTATCTGGGATTTCCTTGTACATATGAGCCATGGTATTGTGATCCATCTTTTTCTTGGCATAAACATCCAAGTCATCTTCCTGCTCCTTGGGTGCATTGATCAGATTTGCCCATTCCTCAATGGTTGACTGGTACCTTGTACCTTCAGACATCCAAACTATCATGCCATCTGGATAGAAATGTGTTGTGGAGTAGAATTGCATAATGAGCTCATCATTCCACTTTTGTGAGCTTCTGCCCAACAAAGTCTGCAACTCCACAAGCAATGAAACTGTCTTGCACTCCAGGATATTTTTCTTCATTCTCCTTCATGTAGGTCCAGTCGACCCACCTCATATCACAAACTATAGGTTTCTTGTCCAACAACATTGTCTCATAGAAATCCTGTTGTTCCTTTGTGTGGAACCTGTAATCAACAGCAGTCCTTCTCCTAATAGCATATGGATCTGACAACCTCCAAAGTCTGAGTCCTACATCCTTTCTTAACTTCATGTTCTCAGCCACAGGATGTGCATCATTGTGGTCTAGAATCTTTGGCTTTAGCTTTCTCAAGACTTGTCCTTCATTATCTTCCTCAGCAGCAACTTCGGGCACTGGGGCCTTGTTCTTCTTAGCAGCTGGTATACTCCTGGTATTCCTCTTTGGTGCACTCTTGGGCTTGGGGGCAGCTTTGGGTGCTTCTTTGGGCTTTGATGTTGCAGCCCCTGACTTTATAGCATCACCCATCAGCTTTTGTGCCTTGGGTGCTGGTGCAGCAACTCTTCTTCATCCTCCTCAGAGTCTCTCCTCATAGAGGGGTTGCCAAGAACTTTGGCAGTAGTGGTTCTGGCTCTCTTCTTCTTATCTTGACCAGCAGCTTCATCTTCTGACTCAATAGAAAACTTCATGGTTTCTCCAGCGGGAACCTTCTTGGGTTTGGAAGTGGTAATTCTTCTTGCAGGTGCCTCTTTGGGATCAGGCTTTTCAGGTACTTGTGTTGATCCTCTGACCTTCAGCATAGGTGTCCTCTTGGCAGGGACCTACCTATTGAGACCAGGCTTTGTGTTCTTTGCTGAGCCATACTCCTTTTTGAGCACTACCTTCTTGGAAGTAGCCTCATCTTCAGCTGCCACATAGTCCTCATCCTCAGAGTTTGAGGTTCTCTTCCTTCTGGCTCTTGTGGCTGCTTTAGGCAAATTGCTAGGAGTGCTTCTGCTGCCATCATCTAAAGAACTTGAGAGACTAGTGCCCTCACTCATGTGAATCTGCTCTTCTTCCCTGTTCTGACTATCACTTTGGTCTGACATGCTGCAAACACTGACTGCTGACCCTGTGAATAGTTATAGATGAGATAGAGTGGATGAGCATCACAAAATGCAGAGATTTTTGCAAAAGAATGATTCAAAAGCTTAGTTTTAGTTTTCCACATAAAGCATTTCGGATCAACCGATTTTAAAACTCGGTGATACCGAAGCAGTTTTGGAACCTAAACTAGTGAACTCAGTCAGACCGAGTCACAGTTTGGTGGCACCGAGACTGCTAGGGTTTCACAAAGTCCTAAAATCGGTCACACCAATTAGCAATTCTTGGTCAGACCGAGAGTTACTAGTGCAATGGCGTTAGCCGAATCGGTGGGACTGAGTTTTTCAACTCGGTGGGTCCGAGAAGGTTTCAGGGGAAACCTAACCCTAAATTTTCAAATCGCATCTATTCTAAGGATTGTTTTGACTGGATAGGAGTGTTTCAATGGTGGCAAGAATCATAATGAACACAATGTGCTGACAATCATACGAGGATGGCACTGTGATCGAGTTCATACCCTAGTTCGGCGATGAACTTGCTACGGCGGCAACGGCGGAGAAGAAATCCGTTGACGGCGGCGGAGACCAGCGACAGGAGGCGGCTGGCGATGAAGTCAACGATCCAGAGACCTAGTAGGCAGAGCGAGCTATGCGTGGGTGAGGAGGTTTGGAGAAAGTTTTCCAAATTTTGCCCGTGTGTATATATAGCCCGACACTGTCGGTGTGACCGAGTGGAACGACTCGATGGCACCGAGATGCATAACTGTTGACAGTTACAGCAACTCGGTGTGACTGAAAAGTTCAAATCGGTTGCACAGGTATTGAAAACCTAGATCGACTTAGTGATCTCGGTAGGACCGAAATGGAGGAATCGGTCAGACCAAGAATCACAAAGAAGTTTTGGAAGTTTAAGTCTATGACAAATCGGGGACTCCGAGTGCTCCTCACACAGAGTGGTTCGAATCTGACTAGATCAAATTTTGTGATGTAGCATGAATAGAGTTTGAGACAAGAAAAGCATAGATAGCTAGAGAAGGTTCTTAGGCATTCTTGTCCATCCACTTGGCCAAGAAAAAAGAAGCCAATCAATCAAAGCAACAAGTGGATGTCCTTGAATGAGTAAAATATGCATCCAACATGCTCACACAATAAAATGGCAAATGAAATATGTGGCAAAGCATGCACAACCAATTCTAGCATCTATCAAACAATTGGCGATGACTAGGTCATCTATATATGAGTATATTGACTTAGGAGTCAAATGAGAACATTTGATCATAGGTCATACTCATCGTTTAAGCTCAAGTGGGGTTACCACTTTTACATAATGCATTGATGTGTTCACATCATTAGAGTTGCTTTGACTCAATTCTTAGAGTTAAGCTCCCCCTAGACGTGAGATCCCCCCTTAGAGGGATGAACTAACCTTGGGTTTTGTCTATGATGACTTCATGTAGGTGTTGAAGATGTGGATGCTCAATGTTGATGTAGATCATTTGGAGCAATCCTTTGGAGTGAGTTGCACTTTCAATACCTACATGGGTTAGTCCCACAAGGAACAAACAAGAATATCCATAGACATAGAGTGATGCATACACAAGATGATGTCCATGAAATTATTAGGTTACCTTGTCCATTGCCTTGCCAGCATGAGGGTTTGTGACTCCTTGAACTAGTGCAAGATGTGGAAGTTGATTGCACTTGTCCTTGCCATAATGATATGAGTGAAGAATGTTGGCGGAGTCACCCTCAAGAACTCTCTAGTTCTTCTTATTTGGGATCCACATCATCTTGATGGGAATCCTTGGAGTTGCAGTTCTACTTGATGAAGTGGACCTTGACGTAGTCTTGGGAACCCACTTGACCAAGGCCTTAGGTGCTTCTTCAAATGCATCAATCTCCTCTTGAAGCTTGTCCTTGCCTTTGTTCTTATGGTCTTGTGGTGGAAGATCATCTTGTGCTTGTGTTCCCTTGAAGGAAGTAGGATCATACTTCTCTTGTTGAGGAACAAACTTCGTCTTGGGGTATTGATCTTCTTCCCACTCAACTCCATTGGCATTGAACTTTCGTTCAAAACCAACACCTTGATTCTTCCGGTGCCTTCCTTGCTTGCGTACAATTTCCTTGAATTGCTTACTCTCGGCAAGGCTCTTGTATACACCTTTCTCCATAATTCCCTTCAATAAGCTATTTTCTTGCTCAAGTGTAACTTTGCTAAGAGAATCATTAGTGGAATCAATAGAACTACTAGAAGCAACAATATTGGGTTTGGCATTATTATTGTTACTACTAGAGGAAGGATCTTTCTTGTACTTGTTACTAGACTTGACTTGAGGCATGTAAGTAGATAAGAGTAAACGCTTGGCAATGTAAGAATAACTTTTCTTACGGAGATCATCATTGATTGCCTTTAGGAACTCATGCTCTTGCTCAAGATTGAGCTTTTCAAAGCGTAACTTCTCATGAGCCCTTAAAAGTTCTCGATGATCTTCGAAGATAGTTTCATGAGCTAACTTAAGAGTGTTTAGTTCTTTAGTTAGAAGCTCAATATTCTCCTTATCATTGTCATTCGTTTTAGCATGATTAATTGACATTTCATCATAGTATTGATCACTAGAGTTGTCAACAAGTAAATCATCATCACCTAGCAAGTCATCTTCATCACTATTGAAATCAACATACTCGGGGTGTGTTACCTTTGGACCTTTGGCCATGAAGCATCTTCCAATTCCTTCATTTGGTGAACCAAATATGTCGTAGGAGTTGGTTGACACAAGTGCTAGACCGGCAACACCTTCATCTTGAGTATATTCGGAGTCGGAGTGATAGCTTCTCTCGGAGTGATTCTCGGAGTCGGAGCTAGATACCCATTCACCAACATGAGCTTGATGTCTTTGTTTTGTGTAGCTCCTTGATGACTTGTCCTTCCTTTCCGAATCCTTGCTTCTCCGTGAGGGTCTTCGTTCATAACGATCATCTCTACTCCTTCTCTCTCTTGGTGGTGATTCTTCTCTTCTACTTCTTCTTTTTGGAGAATCTTCTCTTCTTTTGTAGGGTGTCGTGCACTCATTGGAATAGTGTCCGGGTCTCCCACAATTGTAGCAATTGCGCTCTTGACTAGAAGATCTTTTGTCATTGTAGTTCCTTGACTTAGAGCTTCTTTCTTTGCTTCTACTCTTGTAGAATTTGTTGGAGTTCTTCACCGTTAAGCTCAATTCTTCATTGAAGGTTTGTTTCTCACTTGATGATGTGGGGGCTTCACATGAGGCTTTGTAAGCACCACTTGACTTGTTGTGAAGTTCCTCCTTATCCTTGAGTGACATATCATGAGCAACAATTCTTCCAATGACTTCCGTTGGCTTGAGATCTTTGTAATTTGGCATCATTTGGATCAATGTGCACACGGTATCATATTTTCCATCCAATGCTCTTAGGATCTTCTTGATGATGAATTTGTTGGTCATCTCTTCACTCCCTAAGTCGGCAATCTCATTTGTGATAAGAGCAAGCCTAGAGTACATTTCAGTGACACCTTCACCATCCTTCATTTTGAACTTGTCAAGCTGACTTTGGAGCACATCCAACTTGGATTCCTTGACGGAGTCGGTACCTTCATGCATATCAATCAAAGTATCCCAAATTTCCTTTGCATTCTCAAGACGGCTGATTTTGTTGAATTCCTTGGGGCACAAGCCATTGAAGAGGATATCACAAGCTTGAGCGTTGTATTGCAGCATCTTCAATTCATCCGTGCTGGCTTCACGGTTTGGCTCTCTCCCATCAAAGAATTCACCTTGCAAGCCAATACACACAATAGCCCAAACGGCGGGGTTATGTCCGAGAATATGCAATTTCATCTTATGCTTCCAACTAGCAAAATTAGTACCATCAAAGTAAGGACCTCTACGGTGATAATTTCCCTCGCTAGACGCCATACTCTCCTAGGTTGTGAAACCAAGGCTATGACCACGAAAAGCTATGGAAATCAAAGCAAATGGAGGCCAAAGCTCTGATACCACTTGTAGGACCTTGAAGTATGTCTAGAGGGGGGTGATTAGACTACTTGACCAATTAAAAACTTAACCTTTTCCCAATTTTAGACTTTGGCAGATTTTAGCTATCTTTGGACAAGTCAAGCAATCTTCACACGATTCAAGCAAGCATGCAAAGAGTATATGAGCAGCGGAAATTAAAGCATGCAACTTGCAAGAATGTAAAGGGAAGGGTTTGGAGGATTCAAACACAATTGAAGACACGGGTGTTTTTGTCGTGGTTCCGATAGGTGGTGCTATCATACATCCACATTGATGGAGACTTCAAACCACGAAGGGTAACGGTTGCGCAAGTCCACGGAGGGCTCCACCCACGAAGGGTCCACGAAGAATCAACCTTGTCTATCCCACCATGGCCGTCGCCCACGAAGGACATGCCTCACTAGCGGTAGATCTTCACGAAGTAGGCAATCTCCTTGCCCTTACTAACTCCTTGGTTCAACTCCACAATCTTGTTGGAGGCTCCCAAGTGACACCTAGCCAATCTAGGAGACACCACTCTCCAAGAAGTAACAAATGGTGCGTTGATGATGAACTCCTTGCTCTTGTGCTTCAAATGATAGTCTCCCCAACACTCAACTCTCTCTCATGGGATCTGGATCTGGTGGAAAGAAGATTTGAGTGGAAAGTAATTTGGGTAAGGCTAGAGATCAAGATTCATATGGTAGGAATGGAATATCTTGGCCTCAAGACATGAGTAGGTGGTTCTCTATCAGAAATGGTAAGTTGGAAGTGTAGGTTTGTTCTGATGGCTCTCTCCACGAATGAAGAGGAGGTGGAGGGGTATATATAGCCTCCACACAAAATCTAACCGTTACACACAACTTGCCAAACTCGGTGGGACCGAATTGGTAAACTCGGTCGGACCGATTCAGCAAATCTAGTGACCGTTAGGATTTTCGGTGGGACCGACATGCAACTCGGTAGGACCAATATGGTTAGGGTTAGGGCATAATGTAATCTCGGTGAGGCCAATTTTGGTAATAAGCTAACCAGAGAGTTGGTCAGGTAAACTCGGTGGGACCGATTCGCTCATTTCGGTGAGACCGAAATGTTACGAAAGGGAAACAGGGAGTTTACATTGCAATCTCAGTGGGACCGATCGCTCACTTCGGTTAGACCGAAACGTTACAAAGGGAAATAGGGAGATTACAATCCCATCTCAGTGAGACCGAGATCCCCATCGGTGAGACCGATTTGCCTTGGGTTTGTAGCAGTGGCTATGACATTTGAACTCGGTGGCGCTAGATAGAAAGAATCGGTATGGCCGAGTTTGACTTTGGGTATAGGTCATATGTGGATGTAAGAAAGTAGTTGAGGGTTTTTGGAGCATATCACTAAGCACTTGAAGCAAGAGGCTCATTAAGCAACACCTCATCCCTTCTTGATAGTATTGGCTTTTCCTATAGACTCAATGTGATCTTGGATCACTAAAATGTAAAATGAAGAGTCTTGAGCTTTTGAGCTTGAGCCAATCCTTTGTCCTTAGTATTTTGAGGGATCCACTTTCATCATCCATGCCATGCCATTCATTGAGCTTTCCTGAAATAATAGTCTTGGAATAGCATTAGCTCAATGAGCTATATGTTGTTATGAATTACCAAAACCACCTAGGGATAGTTGCACTTTCACACATGTTTGTGATGGAGACTAAGATTAGCTAGTCATATACATATAGGGGGGACTGCGTGTGCCTACAATTGAGTGCGAGACCATCATACTTGGCTAGCTAGGCATGAGATTGTGTGTGTGTGCGTGTGAGATGGAGAGAGAACGATGGAGAGAGATAGAGTTTTAGATGGGCCTATCGAGTGCGAGTGAGATATGCATGTGTATGTGTGACCCAGGTGGATGGAGAGTTTGAGAGAGGGGGGAAGAGCTCTGAGACGACATAGTGGTGCGTGAGAGAGTTACGTGCAAAGAGCCATGGAATTTGTGTGCGTACAATGAGTGCACCCAAGATATCTAGCTTGGACTAGCTAGAGTATCATACATAGTGTGCGAGAGAGACCTATAGATGGTGTATATATGAATGCGGACTAGAAAGACCCCCCCCCCCACACACACACAAAGAGAGAGAGAGAGAGAGAGAGAGAGAGAGAGAGAGAGAGAAA
>NC_057795.1:124899494-124944395 GCF_018294505.1 Triticum aestivum | reverse complement strand
GTGTCGGATGCGTGCGATGGAGTTGAAGATTGTCGGCGAGAGAGTGAGAGAGAGAGAGAGAGAGAGAGAGAGCAGGAGTCCGGGGAGGTCATGTTTTATGCATCAAAGACTGAAACTTGCATTCAAATATTTAAATTGGAGACCATGTTGTCTGCAATCCACACATGAACGGATATATGCATATATCAAACAAGTTCATTAATTTGACTTTCAACATGTTCATGGAGTACTATAATACTGTACAACATGCTACTCGATTGAGGTGTTCAATTTTGGATTTAGTTCACTATTTTGACCTACTGAACGAGCTAGTTCATTGAATCGAGATATTTCATTTTGGGTTTGATTTGCGTTTTTGAGTGGGTCAACTATTTGTCATATAGTAAATCGCTAGCAACGAGCATGTAAAAACACATTACTCCCGAGCATCATCTCTCCATCTAAAAAAGAAGTGGCAAGCTAATATTTCAAAATTTGATTCGAATCGACTTGGTAAGGTAGACGTGGATGCTCGTTCTCCCAAAATTTGAAGGAACCGTTAAACATCCTCTCTGCTCGGTGGAATTCGCCTAAGCAAATAAATGGGAGACGCAAAATTACCGTCCTATGCAGGACACACATCAATTGGCCCGTTGTACATCGAGGGTAGGTTCATAACTTCATCCAAGCGCGCCTTCTCCTCGGCCGAAATGACATGTGCCGAATAATTCATAAACCATGGTCGGCAAAACATGCTCTCCTCGCCCGAAATAGCTCGCGCCCACTATTTCAAAACACGCTCTCCTCGCCTGAATTCGCTCGCGCCCACTATAGTTCAAAACACGCCCTCCTCGCCCGAAATCGCTCCCGCCCACTATTTGGGGAGAAGCAAAGTTACTCTACTATCCCCGACCCTCAGTACACAGACCCAAGCCGAGAAGCCTATAGTCAAGGGTAGAACTATAACTCCCCCTCACATTTCAGACAAATGCGTCGTAAGACATGGTTCCACTCCCCTCCCAATTCCCCCCCGCCCGCCCCCATTCATACCTCGTGGGCGCCAAATCACCTTCTCCCCGGGAAGCTCCCTTCTCCCGAGCCGCGAAACCTCAGCCCCACCTCCATGGCGCCCCCACCGCACCAATTTCACAGCCGCCCTCCTCCCTAATGCCGGAGATGCTGTCCAATTGCCGTCGTGCATTGGGCCGTGTGCCTCTTACTCCGTGCTGCTGGTGCTGCCTCGATGACGGCCGCGTGAACCGTACCAGAGCCGATTCACCCCCGCCGTTGTTCATGGCGCCAGAGCGGCTCCAACTTCGGATCCGTCCAAAGTCCTGGCGCTGCTTCCGCGTAGCCGTCGACCATCGCGACATCGCTCTTTCCCTGCCACCGGTCACCACCGCAACCGCGCCGGCCTCACCGACTCGGCAGCTGGACCTGCCTACTTCACCATGCCGCCAGATAGGTCGCACCCTCATCTGAAATCACTTTATTTAGGCGTCAGTTGTCTGAATTTTTACTCTGGGCCAATCGATTCCCAATGGGAAGCAGCACCCCTCGAGGCGGTGGAGCTCCTAGGCTGCCGGTTGGCTGGTGTCTAACGTAAGGGTGCGGGGCCGCAAGTTCGCCGCGGAAGAAGCGCTTAGATGGCTATCTTTTAGAGTTGCGTGGGTTGAAGGTACTGCCGCCGCCGGATCTGGATGACGGGGAGTCTTTGTGGATTGGCCCGGGGGCGGCGCAACCACGGCAGTGCGGTGGGGCGGGGAGCGGGGTTTTGGACGGGGCCACGGACGGTGGAGGCAGGCTGCTCTGCCGTTGGTCGCTGGCTCTTCGGGGAAGATTCCGAACAGTGTCAGCCGGGAGGCACAAGACGGCCATCAAGCCATCCGGCATAGATCGGACAATACCAAAATAAAATAAAATCGCGTGACCCCAATTTAGTCTTCAATCAATAGACGTGTGACCACTCTTGTACCTTGTTGTTGATCTCTTAGTGTATTTCTTCGGATCAAAGAGATATGTCAGTCTTAACTTTATGCGTTATTTGCATCTTCAGACACACCGTCTCCCGACTCACCGCAGCTGCTCCAACAAGGGAAGCATACACCAGAAGGGAGCTACAGTCCCCACTCAACAGCTCCCTGCATCGAATGCACGTGCCCGACATGGACAGCCACAACAACTGCAGGGCCATCGACAAGTCAGCACATGATGCTCACTCCTATGGATGACATCCAGATAGGTTGTACCCTCATCTTACTTGTGTGCAACATTTATGGCTTTGTTATTCATCTAAGCATGGAAAATAGATCATCACATTTCATTGTATATTCATGTTGATCTCTTACAGGTCTTGTTCAGGAGTTCACGCTGTTCCATAGTTCAGCTAAGATACTTGTTCTTTAGGTAACGTTGTTCCATAGTTATCATCCATCAGCTAATGCTATCCCACAGGCTGGTGATTATAGTATTATACCACTTCTAGTATTACCTATGTTGTTCTTTAATACTTTTGTGTGCCATCTGGTTAATCTCGAGTACAAACGATACATATTCTATAGCTTTCATCTGTGTTCTCCCTTTAGTTTATGAGACCTGTTGCTGCTAGTTAACCACAGTCCTACTATTTATGTCGTCTCCTACAGGCACTCATTTACATAAATCTAACTACTAGTTGTCTTCCACACATGTCAGATATAATTGCACACACTGATATATCCACAAGAACCTCACGGAGCAATGTAAAGGCCAATAAACTTGATGTCAATGATACCCAATATGATGGAACATGTAAAGGCAGTTCTTCAGAAGACTTGCAGAAAGATGATGAATCCTCTTCACCCCACAAGGTCCTTGCTCTAACTTGGCCTGTGATATGGGTACAACATGCATATAATGTCCTGGAGTGTATCTACTCTGTTGCAATGCCATGTGCTTAGCATGCTGATCATGCATGTAAATATGCCATGCCTTCCTGTTTTTCAGTACCTATTCCATTCATGATAACATGTTTTCAAATTCAAGTACTGTCATTCTACTCTATCGCAATGCCATCTGCTTAATTTGGACATCATGCTTCTTAATATCTTATGCATTGTTATTCATTAGTATGTACTTCATCTGTCTGCCATACCATGTTTTTTTACATTGAAGTGCTGTTCTAGTGCTCTGTTGCAATGCCATCTTATTTTCCCAATCATACACGCGTATGTTGCCTTGGTTATTTCTGTACATATTCCGCTAGCATATAGTTTTACATTCAACTAGTTTTTTTTGTTGTGTTGCCCTGTCGTATCCCTAGCTCTTATACCATACTCCCTCCGTCCAGATTACATGTTGCCGAAATGGATAAAAAAAGATGTATCTAGAACTGAAAACGCCTAGACCCATCCATTTTTTTCCAGATGGAGGGAATACATGTCAATATTTCATGCCTTTCTATTCTTCAGTACCTATTCCATCTCTCTGTTGTCGCATGTTTTATAATTAAAGCACCATTCTTCTAAACAAGGCATGCAAGGGGAAGACGGCTATGTTAGAATCTGAAGGTTTACAAACAAGGCCTTTGCAAAAGATCCAAATGCCAGGAGATAATAAACCAACTCTAGTTTTTATAGATACTGCTCCAGCACAGAGAAACCCAACTCCTACTGATAATAAGCAGATTCCAGTGGCCAAAGAACTAGTCCGCTCCAGTCGAGCAAAAATATGTCAACTCAATTCTAAGAAGCGTGTGCGTATCCTTGCATCATGAAATTTTATAGCATGCTGATCATATTTTCTACATGTTTCTTACCCATCTCTCTTTTAGAAAATAAGCTTCACAGATAGAAGAATTTCTGCAATGGTATCGTTTATGAGGAAGGAATTCTCTATGCTCCAATGTAGATGTAAGTACCTGTTGTATATCACTATATTTTTACATCAGCATGTATTTTGTTAATCGGCATGAATCCAACCTTTATCTGATCTAAATTTAGTTGTAGCAAAATGTATGATTAAAGGCGACAATGTTGATTTTTGTAAGGAAAACTGCATGGTAGTTTTGCATCCTGAGCTGCATGAGTGTACTATCTCATATCAGTGGGTTTGAATACTTTGGTTCTGCAGTGGGTTTTTCAGTGTTTTTCAGTGTTTTTTTACTGTGTTGTCCTGTCGTATCCCTAGCTCTTACATCATACTCCCTCCGTCCGGATTAAATGTCGCAGAAATGGATAAAACTGGATGTATCTAGAACTGAAATACGCCTAGACCCGTCCATTTATTTCTGGATGGAGGGAATACATGTCAATATGTCATGCCTTTCTATTCTTCAGTACCTATTCCATCTCTGATGTAGCATGTTTTATAACTGAATCACCATTCTTCTATATAAGGCATGCAAGGGGAAGACGGCTCTGTTAGAATCTGAAGGGTTACAAACTAGGTCTTTGCAAAAGATCCAAACGCCAGGAGATAATAAACCAACTCCATTTTTCATAGATACTGCTCCAGCACAGAGAAACCCAACTCCCACTGATTATAAGCAGATTCCAGTGGCCAAAGAACTAGTCCGCTCCAGTCCAGCAAAAGAATGTCAACTCCATTCTAAGAAGCGTGTGCGTATCCTCGCATCATGAAATTTTATAGCATTCTGATCATATTTTCTACATGTTTCTTACCCATCTCTCTTTTAGAAAATAAGGTTAAACGATAGAAGACTTCCTCCATTGGGATCATATTTGAGGAAAATATCTTGCGGGAATTCTCTGTGCTCCAATGCTGATGTAAGTACCTGTTGTATATCACTATATTTTTACATCAACATGTATTTTGTTAATCGGCGTGAATCTAACCTTTATATGATCTAAAATTAGTTGTAGCAAAATGTTAAAGGCGCCAATGTTGATTTTTGTAAGGAAAACTGTCTGGTAGTTTTGCATACTGAGCTGCATGAATGTACTATCTCATATCACGCACATTACTGAATTGTAGTGCTTCTCTGGTTGCCCATTCATTCATTGTGTCAATGTTGCTTTCGTATTACCTTACCTAGCTGATGATAGCTGTGCCATATTGTGTTAATTTGGTGTAGGTTACTTGCCCAAACGTTCGTTGTGTCGATGTTGCTTTCCTATTATCTGACTTGGCCAATGATAGCAATGCTAGTGTGTTAATTTTGTGCAGGCTGCTGAAGATAAGAAGACAAACTCTGAAAACAGCAAGGCAACCCCATTGTTTCTTTCCAGTAAATCTAGGCCAGGTAATATGGCAATAACTCATGATTAATCTGTTTGGTTCCCGTCCTAATTTATGTTATGATGCAGTGGTCGAGACACTCTCCACTATCAATAATACAAGCCTGCCAAAATCGCCATCTGAATCTGTTTAGTATCCTCTTTCTCGAATGCAACGGAATAAATGTATGTTTGTGAACCAATTAATGGCTCAAGCAGTGATGGAAATGGTGGATGAATCAGAGGTGCAGAGTCATGCGACACAACAACTGATCAATGTTTTCAGAGACAGTGTAGCAAAGCAGAAAGAACTTGCCCACATGCGTATGGGCGTCATCTGTGCTGAGGTTGCAGATTGTGATGTTGTAGATGGTTAGGTTCTGCTCATTTATTTGCACTGGCGTCAATCTTTGATTGCCCAGTGGATGTAATTTCCTGTAATATATGCTGGATGTGCAACGTTATTCCCTGTATGCCGTACCTTTGCGTGATCAGTTTTGGTCCTGTGCACAATTGCTCGTCGTAATGGGCTCAAATTATCTAATTTGGCCTAAATACATGTGTAGGAGATATGCCCTAGAGGCAATAATAAATGATATTATTTATCTCCGAGTTCATAATTATGTTTATGTTCCATGCTATAACTGCAATGATTCTCGAGTCTGCAATATCCACAAGGCTCGGAGGAAGACTCATATGCACGTGTGGAATAATAAACAGTAAGAAGTATTCCTAGTCTAGCCTCTAAGACTAGCTCAAGTGTTGCATGATGGTTCTGTTTTCCTGATCATGGGCATGTCTATGCCAGCAACTTTGAGGGCGCAATGTTAAGAGAACATTTGTGTTGAATCGACCCGGTTTGATGTTATGCTATGTGATTCATTCGTCACATGTTAATGGTAAATAACATAGAGATGGTTAATGTTTGCATGATTCCTTAGACCATGAGAGTATCGAGTTTCTTCATGCTTGCTTCATGAACTTTGGGGTTTGTTAAACGTCATCCGTAAATGGGTGGCTATTACGGCGGCTTACGGGTTCATGGAAAAGTATGTCAAGTAACTTAATAGCTCAAGATTAGAATTTGCTCCTCCGATGATGGAGAGATGTCTCTGGGCCCTCTCGGTGTTATGGTATCCATCATCGTCTGGCCAGACACAGTGTGATTTGATCACAGGGATGCCAGAACACGGTAACGAGAAAAGAGAACAATACCGGTAACGAGGTAACTGGCATAGTGGACAAGTTGTTGATCCATGGGAATGCCAATATGTCTCACCTCGGGTATTTGTAACATATCGTGAAGCAACAGGAATAGCACACGGCAACTGGAGGTTCACTCAAATATTCGTTCGTGTGGGTATAGGGGTCAATATGGGTGTCCACGGCTCCGATGTTGATCATTGATCGGAAGGGGTTCCGGGTCATGTCTATACTTCACCGAACCTATATGGTCACACGCTTAAGGGTCATCTATCTGTTGAATACTAGACAGAGAGTCTGAGAGAAAATCACCAGAAAAGTTTCAGACACCGGAAAAGTTTCGGACACCGGAAAAGGTTCCGCAGAGAGAGGTCATCGGATGAGTTTTGATGATACCGAAAAGTTGTTTCGGGATACACCATTAAGTCAAATTGGTTTCGGCACATGCCTGATAATTCTTGGAGGATGCCAGAATCATTCTGGAAGCTTTTTGGAATTTTCTGAGATAAAAACCGGAAATGTTCCGGAGCTGCCGGAGCCACTTCAGATGCGTTTCGCAGATGAAAATCACTAAAACCGGAATTGTTTCGAAACGCGTTGAAAATCATTTTAGTGGGTACTGGAAATGTTCTTAGCCCACATAAATATTTTCAGTTTGATCAGACGCTGAAAAATGTCATCATGAATAGTGAAAATCAGCTTTATGGTTACTTTATGGAAAGCCACCTTTTGGGGCTTTGCTCCAAAAGACCTTGGGGATGACATGGATGGATAGGAGCCATTTTTTGGGCCCCTCATGGGAGTGTGGCCGGCCACATGGGGTATCCCCCCTTGGGGAACCTCTTGTTCATTGGTTTCACTCCTAGGTCCTTGTGGAAGGACTTCATTCATGTGCATTTTGCGTTTTTGTGTGAAACTACCCTACCCCTTGGGATTTCCTATAAATAGAGGTGGAGGGGAAGCCCTCCACACTCATCCATTTTCTCTCATACAAGTGCCATGCAATGATCTGGCTTCTTCTCTCCCTCCCCGCGAAATAGTTTCGTAGAGCCGAAAGGTTGTCTGGGTTCCGGCAGGAACTAGTTCTGGACGGCGAAGCCCTGCCGGATAGATGACACCGTATGTGTGCAACTCTGTAGAGAGATCATAGTTTCGGTCTTAGTTCGTGAGTGCCCCCGAAGGGCTGTTCGTGTGACCGTCCGAGTTTTGAAGGTCCTCCCGAAGGGCTATCCGAGTGACCGTTCGAGTTTCGAAGGTCCTCCCGGAGGGCTGTCCGCGACACCGTCCGGAGGGCTGTTCGACCGCCTCCCAGAGGGCTGTCTGAGGAGTAGATGAGGGTATACATCCTCACAGTTGGGAGGTTGTAAATCCTAGCTACGGAGATCTGCACCGCCGTTCGTCATCGACTCTACTTCCCGCTGCGCTATGAGTCGGTAACGAAAAAGATCAAACCATGTATGCAGTCTCCATAGTGGTCCTGGACTGGTGCGTAGGTCGGAAATTTTTTGTTTTCTGCTGCGTTCCCCTATAGTGGCATCAAGAGCCGTGCTATGCATAGATGCAGGTTACAATCTAGAATACATGGAGATGTATGGGTATTGCATAATATAATTTTGGAGTAGATGAGATCTATTGCTGAAAATTATTGATGCGGGTGACAGATGAAATCTGTTACCCGACGTTCTTGTTGCTTCCCTAGAATTTGCGTTTGCTCAATCTCGAGACAGCATGGTGGAATTTGACAAAGTTCTAGCAATCCGTGATCCTGATTGATCATGGAAGTGCTATCAGTTCTTTGGGTTCTGCCGTAGTCAAAAGAAAGATGAAATTCGCAGATGAAAGGGCATTGCAGATATGATCTGCACGAGGGTCATGCGTATGACGAAGTTTAGTATGGGGCTCGAGATTTAATTATCTCGTGTTTCATACACCCCGAGATGTTAATCTAGCAACTTGAATAATCATACTTGATGATAAAACGTTGGTAGTTGTGGTTTAAGTCGAAACCTTAGAAGCCACGAAAAACAAGTTTGCATGAACCGATTAGAAACGTCTAACTTGGTTTTGTAGGAGGGTTTGCATGTGCATGTGATGTGGTATAGCAATGCTCATATTCAATTTGATTATGTATGAGATGACTATATGATGTAAATTGATTAACATGACCTGCGTGTCATGATTCGGCATGATGGCTGGAGCCATATGATTGTCACTTTAATGACCTGCGTGTCAACCTTAAGTAATGCATTAATTTTATACGCTATGGAGATAGCAATATTATCTGGTGCATCGACAAGGTGGTGGCAATCTTCGCGAAGGTGAACACCGATGCAAATGCCGAAGACGAAGAAATGAAAGACATCTCCGTCAGAAAGGGCTATACCATATCATGCAATTATGAATTGCCTGAGATGTTTATCCCTTATGATGCACCCTTCTTGATTGCGCGGTAGTCGCTTTTTATTAGGGTGATCTCTCACTAAAATATCAAGTAGTTAGTGTTCTCCCAAGTGTAGCACCGTCACGGCACCTATCTTTTCGGGGTGCGCCATGGATGCATGGGTATGAACGATTAGAGAAGTGTGAGGCGGGTGAGGTCAGACCTCGCAGCAAGATCACTTGGTTGTCTTGACGTTCATGGCAGGATCGTCCTGAGCTCGGAACACACGCATCGAAAGATGAGCAAGAGTCACATACAGATGTGATCGGCAAGTTGGCCTACCAATTAAAATTCCCGTTATGATATGATGATTCTATGGCGATGAATTGAAGTCTGGATCTTGTATCACTCAAAATTAATTATGAGAGATATTGATTTGAGTGGGAGCGCACTGTTGAATTAACATGCTTAATTCTCAGTGCAATTAATTATGAACACTGTCTAAGTGTTTCTTGCAAAATAGTTGTAGAATAATGGCTCGCGTTTCCACCTTCCCTGTTAAAATTGAATAGTTGTTAAATATCTGGTTAAAACTTTACGATTGGTAACGTAATGATAGTATTGTCCTCAAAAGTGTCGAGAAGGACTTTGTCCTATCGCATACTTTTGGTATTCTCTCGCTTATGCTATGGATCCTGTGACTCTCGTCCTTCGGTCCAAAAGCTAGAATTCCGTTTCAGTCAAGTGCAATATGTTTGCTTCCATGAGACCCGAGCTTCGAAAGTTTGGATAGTTATGTGATATTCATGGAATGTGAAAATCATTTTCAGAGACAGACAAAGGCTAAAAGATATGAGATATCCAAAGAAATGTTTGTTTGCAAACTATTAGTAAAGGAGTTTACTATCCATTATACTGATAAGAGAGGGATCCAGATGAACGCCTGTCATATGATGAAAGGTGAATAAAACAACAACTTAAAGAGAAAGGAAATGTCTGAAGGGTGTTAGTGAAACTTTCACGCCTAGGAAGTCCGGGGCTAACGCCACTCTTAGGTTGAGTGCTTCTTCTGAGAGTAGGAGAAATACTGAAAGTTAAACTGTTAGAAGTATAAAGGCAAAAAGAATGAAGACTGGAATATCCAGCTCATATGTATGAATGTCCTACGATTAATTGATGTATAGAAGGATGGTCAAAGATATAGTTCTTGGGAATTATGGTTAAACATGTTAATCACTAATTCTTGGGTATTGTGAGTTAATCACAAATATACCCGCTTGATTGCATTTTATTACGAATCAATGCAAGAGCTACTATGGCCTAAAAGGCTAGCCAGAAATGAGGTTAAGGTATACACAGGGAACATAGTAAATGTTACTATACCTTCCATCGGTGTACTGCCGTCTATATTTATTTTCATAATTCATTTAGAGTTTTTCAAACTCTAGCCAATTGCATAATGTATCTTGCAAGAAGGTTGTTCATAAGAGAACTTTCTATGTTTGATGTTATGAATAACACAAGGGCCATTGAGGGAGTTCCGGACTTGGGGGTGTCTGGATAGCTGAACTATCATCATCGGCCGGACTCCAAGACTATGAAGATACAAGATTGAAGACTTCGTCCCGTGTCCGGATGGGACTTTCCTTGGCGTGGAAGGCAAGCTTGGCGATACGGATATGTAGATCTCCTACCATTGTAACCGACTCTGTGTAACCCTAGCCCTCTCCGGTGTCTATGTAAACTGGATGGCTTTAGTCCATAGGACGAACAACAATCATACCATAGGCTAGCTTCTAGGGTTTAGCCTCCTTGATCTCGTGGTAGATCTACTCTTGTAACCCACATCATCAATATTAATCAAGCAGGACATAGGGTTTTACCTCCATCAAGAGGGCCCGAACCTGGGTAAAAACATCGTGTCCCTCGTCTCCTGTTACCATCCGCCTAGACGCACAGTTCGGGACCCCCTACCCGAGATCCGCCGGTTTTGACACCGACATTGGTGCTTTCATTGGGAGTTCCTCTGTGTCGTCACCGATAGGCTCAATGGCTTCTTCGATCATCATCAACGACGCAATCCAGGGGGAGACCTTCCTCCCCGGACAGATCTTCATATTCAGTGGCTTTGCACTGCGGGCCAATTCGCTTGGCCATCTAGAGCAGATCGAAAGTTACGCCCCGGGCCGTCAGGTCAGATTTAGAAGTTTGGACTTCACGGCTGACATCCGCGGGGACTTGATATTCGACGGATTCGAGCCACAGCCGAGTGCGCCGCACTGTCACGTCGGGCATGATTTAGCTCTGCCGCCGGACAGTACCCTGGAGGCCGCACTCGAGCCCGCTCCGATCTTCAATTCGGAGCCGGCCGCGCAGATCGAGGACGGATGGCTAGACATCGCCTCGGGTGCCGCAACCTCTACGGCGATAGAGCCGAACACTGACTTTGTCCCTCACGAGGCTCGTGACTCCGAGGTGCCGGACTCCCTGCTGGACTCTGAACCTCCCGCGCCCCCAATCGAATCCGGTTGGGCGCCGATCATGGAGTTTACGGCCCCGGACATCTTTCAACACTCGCCTTTTGGTGACATCCTGAGTTCGTTAAGGTACCTCTCATTATCAGGAGAGCCCTGGCCGGACTGCGGCCAGGACGGTTGGGATGCGGATGACAAAGAAATTCAAAGCCCACCTACTGCCCACTTGATAGCCACTGTCGATGATCTAACCGACATGCTAGACTACGACTCCGAAGACATCGATGGTATGGACGACAATGCCGGAGACGACCAAGAACCAGCGCCTACCGGGCACTGGAAAGCCACCTCGTCATACGACATATACATGGTGGATACCCTGAAGGATGGGAATGGCGAAGGGGCAGTGGAGGATGACCCCTCCAAGAAACAGCCCAAGCGTCGGCGTCAGCGGCGCTGCTCTAAATCCCGCCATAGCAAGAATGAAGATTCCGGCACCGGAGATAATAATACACCGGATAGCGCCAAAGACAACCCACTCCAGCAAGATCCAGCGCAGGAGGAAGGGGACGCTAGCCCTCATGAGAGAGCGGCCGAAGAAGAGGTAGAGGACTACATGCCTCCCTACGGAGATGAGGCAAGCCTCGGCGACGACGAATTCGTCGTGCCTGAGGATCCCGTCGAACAAGAGCGTTTTAAACGCAGGCTTATGGCCACGGCGAACAGCCTCAAGAAAAAGCAGCAACAGCTTAGAGTTGATCAGGATCTGCTAGCCAACAGATGGACTGAAGTCCTCGCGGCCGAAGAGCATGAGCTCGAACGCCCCTCCAAAAGCTACCCTAAACGTAAGCTGCTCCCCCAATTAGAGGAGGAGGCATATGAACCCGCATCACTAGGAGACAATACGGCTGATCGACCACCCCGTGGTCGCGACAGAGAGGCCTCTAAGCCCTTCACTAGACCCGTACCCCGGCATCGCTTGAAAAGCACAAGGCCACAGGGGAACACTCCGGACTTGCGAGATATATTGGAGGATAGGGCAAGACAATCAAGATCGATCTATGGATCACGTGGGCGCCCCACGATACGTGATGATTACCGTCACCCCGGACACAGTAAGTCCGGCCGGGCCGAACACAACAGACAAAGCTCTTTTGAGCTCCGTCGCGATATCGCCCAGTACAGAGGCACCGCACACCCACTATGCTTCACAGATGAAGTAATGGATCATCAAATCCCTGAAGGGTTTAAACCCGTGAATATAGAATCTTACGATGGCACAACAGACCCAGCGGTTTGGATTGAGGACTATCTCCTCCACATCCATATGGCCCGTGGTGACGATCTTCACGCCATCAAATATCTCCCCCTCAAGCTTAAAGGACCAGCCCGGCATTGGCTTAACAGCTTGCCAGCAGAGTCAATTGGGAGTTGGGAAGACCTGGAAGCCGCATTTCTCGATAACTTCCAAGGCACGTATGTGCGACCACCAGACGCTGATGACCTAAGCCACATAATTCAGCAGCCAGACGAATTGGCCAGACAATTCTGGACACGGTTCTTAACCAAGAAAAACCAAATCATCGACTGTCCGAATGCGGAGGCCCTTGCAGCCTTCAAGCATAATATCCGCGACGAGTGGCTCAGCCGGCACCTCGGACAGGAAAAGCCGAAATCCATGGAAGCCCTCACATCACTCATGACCCGCTTCTGTGCGGGTGAGGACAGCTGGCTAGCACGCAGCAACAACCTCAGCAAACATTCTAGCAGTCCGGATACCAAGGACTGTAATGGCAGACCGCGTCCTAACAAAAACAAACGCCGCATTAACGGTGACAACAGTGAAGATACGGCAGTCAACGCCGGATTCAGAGGCTCTAAACCCGGTCAACGGAAAAAGCCATTCAAAAGAACTACTCAGGGTCCGTCCAATTTGGACCGAATTCTCGACCGCTTGTGCCAGATATATGGCACCCCTGAAAAGCCAGCTAACCACACCAACATGGACTGTTGGGTATTCAAGCAGGCAGGCAAGTTAATTGCCGAAAACAGCGACAAGGGGCTGCATAGCGATGACGAGGAAGAGACCCGACCGCCGAACAATAGAGGACAGAAGGGTTTCCCCCCACAGGTGCGGACGGTGAACATGATATACGCAACGCACATACCCAAAAGGGAGCGGAAGCGTGCACTCAGGGATGTATACGCGATGGAGCCAGTTGCCCCGAAGTTCAATCCATGGTCCTCCTGCCCGATCACTTTTGACCGAAGGGACCACCCCACCAGCATTCGCCATGGTTGATTCGCCGCATTGGTTCTAGACCCAATCGTCGATGGATTTCACCTCACCAGAGTCCTTATGGACGGCGGCGGCAACCTGAACCTGCTTTATCAGGACACGGTGCGCAAAATGGGCATAGACCCCTCAAGGATTAAACCTACCAAGACGACCTTTAAAGGCGTCATACCAGGTGTAGAAGCCAATTGTACAGGCTCAGTTACACTGGAAGTGGTCTTCGGATCCCCGGATAACTTCCGAAGCGAGGAGTTAATCTTCGACATAGTCCCTTTCCGCAGCGGCTATCATGCCTTGCTCGGATGTACCGTGTTCGCAAAGTTCAATGCGGTGCCGCACTACGCATACCTCAAGCTCAAGATGCCAGGACCTCGAGGAGTCATCACGGTCAATGGAAACACTGAACGCTCCCTCCAAACGGAGGAACATACAGCGGCTCTCGCGGTAGAAGTACAAAGCAGCCTCTTAAGGCAATTCTCGAGTCCGGCCGTTAAGCGGCCGGACATAGCTAAGCGCGCCCGGAGTAACCCACAACAAGACCACCTGGCATGTTCCGAGCACGCATAGCAGTGCGGCCCCAACCCCAGCCCCTGTAAAACGTCAAGACAGGTCCTTCACGTATACCATTGCGCTCTGAAGATACCATGGGCATGGGGAGACGGGCGCGACCACGATAGGCCCAGACTGCGGTTCAACCACACCAGGGGCTCTCAAGTGTGTCGTTCTTTGTTATTTTTCTTTCTTTCTATTTTTTACCAGCAGGACTCCGTTCTTCAGAGGCCCTGTCCGACAATATACCTGCCGAACTCACGATGCAACAGCCAGGGAAGAAGAACGGCTACAGCAAATATTCAGGTGGTCTCCATTACGAGCATTAAATCTGTTTTATGCACCATTCCGCAGCCTACCCCTGGAGGGGGACATATTTTACAGTCCCATCCCTTGCTTATCGCACCATTTGTATTGTTCTGCACTTATAGCAGTTTTTCTTGAATAAGTAATGCAGCATCCGTTTGCTTCCAATTGCATTTCTCCTTTATACATATGTTCATTTATGACATTAAGCATCCATACATTTTGGTACGGCTAAATGCACCAGGGGCTTATGTTTCCCGCATCATGGTGTGATAAGTCCGAACACTTTCACAAGTGCGGCACCCCGAACTTATAGCACTATATGCATCAGCTCCGAATCATGTCTTGGGTCAATAGTTGGGTTTGCCTGGCTCCCATGTTTTGGTGCCTTACGTTCCATTATATCGGCTAAGGTAGCACTGGGAGAACCACTGCGATTGCGCCCCAGTTGAGTTGGGTTAACGCCTCAGTGGAGAAAGCTAAAACTGACCGTCATGATGTGGCGAGAGCTGGTCGCTGTTCGAGAGGTTTTTGCGAGTCCTTAAAGACTTATGCTGCTTAGAGCGAGGAACCAGATTTTGTCCGGCCCAGGCGTGGATAGCGCCCCAATTTCGGCCTTCCGAAGACTAGGGGCTTCGCTGAAATTTAAAATTATAGAATTCTATGGCTAAGTGAGAGTGTTCAAGCACTATAAGTCTGGTTTCCTTGTTCGTTGCATTGAGCGCCTCCCTAGATGGACCCAAATATGGGAACAAGAGCGCTCAAATTTATCACGAACACCCCAGCACTCGTGGCATGGGGGCTGAAGCCGACGACTTGCCATCTCTCAGATTTGATAAAGAGCTGCACAGAAGGTAATATTTTAAATTAAAAAGTGTTGCTTCATGCAAATGAACTAAGTTTTCAGCGCACAGGATAACAAAATACGAGTCTACTGAAATATTACATCTTTTGAGCACTCACCCGCAATAGTGTGGGCGCCCTTCAGCACACTCTTATAATACATCTCGGGCGTGCGATGCTCCTTTCCCTCTGGTGGGGGTCCGTCACAAGCTTTTGGGCATCCATCTTGCCCCAGTGCACCTTTGCGTGGGCAAGGGCCCGACGGGCACCCTCAATACAGGCGGAGTGCTTGATAACTTCAACCCACGGGCACGCATCCACCAGCCGCCGCACCAGGCCGAAGTAGCTCCCAGGCATAGCCTCCTTAGGCCACAGCCGAACTATGAGGCCCTTCATGGCCTGTTCGGCCGCCTTGTGGAGCTCGACCAGCTGCTTCAGCTGGTCGCTCAGGGGCACCAGATGTCCTGCCTCAGCATACTGAGACCAAAAGACCTTCTCCGTCGAGCTCCCCTCCTCGGCCCGGTAGAATGCGGCAGCATCGGACACGCTACAAGGAAGAT
The DNA here is from genome assembly GCF_018294505.1 of Triticum aestivum. Classification (NCBI taxonomy): domain Eukaryota; kingdom Viridiplantae; phylum Streptophyta; class Magnoliopsida; order Poales; family Poaceae; genus Triticum; species Triticum aestivum. The sequence goes on along the minus strand of NC_057795.1, from coordinate 124,928,589 downwards.
CTGCAAACGCTCCTGGAGAGCTCCGAATTCGGGTAAGCGACGGGTAATTAACACTCACATGCTTACTTTGCATGGAAAATGCCTTACCCGCTGCTATTTTCTTTACCGCCTCGATCTCCTGGAGGGCCTTGTAGGCTTCGGCCTTAGCGGCTTTGGCACTCTCAAGAGCCGTTGCAAGCTCAGACTCTCGAGTCTTCGAGTCACGCTCCAGGCTCTCATGTTTCTTCACGAGATCCTGGAGCTCTTGTTGTACCTCCGCCACCCGCGCCTCCTGTTTCTCTCGCTTGGTGCGCTCCGCAGCCGCATTGCGTTCGGCCGCGGCCACCGCCTCTTTCAGGGTCGCCACCTCGTTAGTGGCCCCTGCAATACCCATGTTATCCTCATCATTCTTTTTGCAACCAAAATCCTTTTCTGTAAGGTGCAATTTTAATAAGGTGTTACTCACCTTCCTTGTCCTCGAGCTGCTTCTTGGCATGGCCGAGCTCGTTCTCGGACCGCTCAAGGTTCTTCTTCAAAGTATCAACCTCCATAGTCAATGCGGCAGAGGTCAGCAGCGCAGCCTGCAATCCCATATTGACATTTTTTTCATGACTCCTGTGTATATCTTATTAGATCCTCAGTCCGGCTTTTTCTTTTCGAACACCGACCCGAGCATCAGGGGCTACTATCTATGCGGTACCATTTTATACATATTGAAATTCTTACCTCAAAGCCTCTTAGAAGGCTGCTGCAGGCTTCGGTCAGCCCGCTCTTGGCGAGCTGCACCTTCTGAATCACCGCACTCATAACAGTGCGGTGTCCCTCTTCAATAGAGGCGCCGTTGAGCGCCTCCAGCAAATTATCCGGCACCTCCGGTTGGACGGAGTAAGCCAGCGTCACGGTCTTGCCCTTCTTGCAAAGGTGTCGCCCGCCGGACTCCGGAGCCACTGTGGGTTCCGGAGCTGAGTCCGGTGCAAAGTCCGGAAGGTTGTCCTGCGACACCTCCGGGGCCTCCTCCTCCTGGCGGGTCCCTTCCTGGGATCCCACCTCGGCGTCGTCCATGTCACGGGGGGTGGAGGCGGTCGGAAGAGAATCCATATCCGACGCACCTAAGGACCCGCTCGACGAAGCGGGGAGATCGTCCTTGGGCGGACTGTAGGGTTGTATGCGGCATTAGAAAGACATTGCGTGGCAAAGAAAAAAGATAAACCATGAAGTTATTCGGGAGTCCAGATACTCACGATCTCGCCAGGGGCTTGGCCCTTGGAGGCCAACCCTCGTCGTCGTCACTGGCGTTGGCGGAGCAGTCCGGGGGAAGAGTTTTTCCCCTCTTGGACCCTTCGGCCTCCCTTGTTGGGGAGGCCTTCCTTTTCTTCTCTCCCCCCGCTGGGGAAGAGGCCTTCTTCTTCTCCTCCTCACCTTGGTGAGAGGAGTCGGCTTCGGATTCATCATCCGATAGCACCTGAAAACGGGAACTCTTCCGAGTCCCCGTGGCCTTCTTCTTGGCCTTCTTCTCCGGCACCACATGGGGTGCCGGAGCCAGCAGCCCTGTCAAACGGGCGTCCGCTGGGTCCTCTGGCAATGGGGCCGGATAGATAGCCTGTGCGGCCTTCTTCAGCCAGTCCTGTCAAAGGAAAGGGAGTCTAGATCCCGCATAGAGTCAAACTATGGAAAACACGCGTCCCTTAAAGGACAGAATCGCTTACCTCATCAGCTGGACGCTCCAAGCTGAATCCGCGATCTTCGGTAGCGCATGCGGGAACCTCGGCGCCCTTGAACAACACCTTCTAGACATCTTCGTACGTAGTGTAGAAGAGCCCCTTTGGAGTCTGGTGCTGCGCCAGATCAAACTCACACATGTTGAAGCCCCGTCGTTAACACGGGAGAATCTGGCGGATGAGCATGACCTGGACTATGTTGACAAGCTTGAGCTTCTTGTCCACTAGCTTTTGGACGCAGGCTTGGAGTCCGGTCAGCTCCTCTGAATCACCCCAAATCCAGCCACTCTCTTTCCAGGAGTTAAGCCGTGTGGGGATGCCGGATCTGAATTCAGGGGCCGCTGCCCAGTTAGGGTCACGCGGCTCGGTGATGTAAAACCACCCCGATTGCCACCCCTTGATGGTTTCCACAAAGGTGCCCTCCATCCACGTAACGTGGGACATCCTGCCCACCATGGCGCCTCCGCACTCCAATTGGGTGCCCTTCACAACCTTCGGCTTGACACTGAAGGTCTTGAGCCACAAGCCGAAGTGGGGCTGGATGCGGAGAAAGGCCTCACACACGACGATAAATGCTGAGATGTTGAGGATGAAATTCGGGGCCAGATCGTGGAAATCCAGGCCGTAGTAGAACATGATCCCCCGGACAAAGGGATGGAACGGGAAGCCCAGTCCGCGGAGGAAATGGGGAAGGAATACTACCCTCTCATGGGGCTTGGGGGTGGGGATGAGCTCTCCCTCAATGGGGAGCCGGTGCGCGATGTCGCTGGACAAGTATCCGGCGTTGCGCAGCTTCTGGATCTGCCCCTCCGTGACGGAGGAGGCCATCCACTTGCCTCCTGCTCCGGACATATTTGGAGAAGGTCGAGGTGAGATGTGCGGGCTTGGGCGCTGAAGCTCGAGTTCACAGAGATGGATAAGCCAAGGAGGAAGAAGGCGCAGGTAAAAGGGTTGGATCTTTATCCCCTTATATGGGTGGACGCAAACATGCGTCCCCACCGGCCTGATAAAACTCGCTTATCCCCCAAGCGCCGCAATCAATGGTGCGGTTGGGTTACCCACGTCCGTATTGATGGGAATCCCGGAATAAGGGGAACACGATCTCTGCTTCGACAAGACGTGCCAAGGAAACCGCTTCGCTAAACGCGCTGAGGTGGTACAATAAAGACAATTTAAGTAAAGGCTTGGTAGTGGTGTGACGTCACGCCATCAAATACGTTAGCAGATTGAACTTGTGTAAATATTATTCTCTCTACGGTGGTATGTGGAAATTATTTTGCAGAGCTGGACACTATCCTGGAGTTCACAATCTTCTATGAATTATTCGGAGGGAGAACCCGCCTTGCAATGCCGAAGACAACATGTGCACCGGACTCGTCGTCATTGAAGCCTGGTTCAGGGGCTACTGAGGGAGATCCGGCCTAGGGGGTGTCCGGATAGCCGAACTATCATCATCGGCCGGACTCCAAGACTATGAAGATACAAGATTGAAGACTTTGTCCCGTGTCCGGATGGGACTTTCCTTGGCATGGAAGGCAAGCTTGGCGATACGGATATGTAGATCTCCTACCATTGTAACCGACTCTGTGTAACCCTCGCCCTCTCCGGTGTCTATATAAACCGGATGGCTTTAGTCCATAGGACGAACAACAATCATACCATAGGCTAGCTTCTAGGGTTTAGCCTCCTTGATCTCGTGGTAGATCTACTCTTGTAACCCACATCATCAATATTAATCAAGCAGGACGTAGGGTTTTACCTCCATCAAGAGGGCCCGAACCTGGGTAAAAACATCGTGTCCCTCGTCTCCTGTTACCATCCGCCTAGATGCACAGTTCGGGACCCCCTACTCGATATCCGCCGGTTTTGACACCGACAGCCATACTTTCATTATGAATGAGATGTATGTTATGAATATTGATAATAATACAATACCTCTGGGTTTACTTTCATAATTCATTTTAGAGTTTCATACACTCTAGCCCATTGCACAATGTTTGTTGCAAAAGAATTGTTCATAAAAACAACAAGTGTTGTTAAGTATTATGAATAACATGAAGTGCCATGCTTCCATCCAAGATGGGATGTATGTTATGAATATTGATGGTAATATGATACATCCATAACACTGACGCTAAATGTCGCAAGACTAAAAGAATACCACACAAGTGTGGCACTACATTTGGTCACATTGGAGAAACCCGCATGGAAAATTCCATTATGATGGATTTTGAAGTCGTTTGATTTTGAATCATCTGACACTTGCAACTTTCCTCTGAAAGGTGAAGTGACTGAAATACCGTTCACAGGCAATAAAGAATGAACAGCAAACTTATTGGTGATCATACATTTGATGTGTGTAGTCCGATAAATGTTGCAAGTAGTGGATTTATCTATCTTCAGAAATGGCTCAAGTAGATATATGGATATTTACTTGATGAGACGTAAGTCTGGATCTTTTGAAATCATTCGAAAGGTTTTCAGAAATGAAGTAGAAGTTATTGTAACAAGAAAATTATGTTTCTACAATTTGATTGCAGAAAGGAATATTTGAGTTACAAGTTTAGCGAATGTCTGATGAGTTGTGAAAGGGGTTTCATAACTTGCACTTCCCAGAATACCACTGCAAGTGGAAAGTCTGTGAAGATGTAATCAAACCATTTATGACATGGTAAGATCAAAGATGACATAAATAAATTTGCCATTATCCCTTTTAAAGAGTGATGCTTTAGAGACTGCGGTCGAACTTACACTGAAAAGAGCTCCATCGGGTTTGTTGAAATGACGCCATGGTATGGTACGCCCAACCATGTTATATCTTTTCTTAAACATTTGGAATATGGGGCTTGTGTAAAAGGTTACAAACCTATTCCAAATCAGACAAGTGCTACTTTGTAGGTTATCCCAAGTCATTGGGTACTCCTCCCTCACTATACCGAGGCAAATAGTTTTGCCACAAAACGGTATGCTTTTAAAGAGAATGGTTCTTTCAAAAAGGTGAGTGGGAGAATAGTGCAACTCGACGAGATAAACAGTATCTTCGTCATCAGATCAAAGGAAAGAGACCTTGGAAGTAATTCCAGAGTTTCCTACCGCGACTGATACGGAAGTCTCTACAATAAAATGTATGAACTTCGGTTGAACTTGCAGCTGAACCACGTAGGCAAGGCTCGTGGAAACCTCTCAGGTGTGCAAACGAGATATTGTTGTTAGACAACATTATACCTACGATACACAATGAAGCGTTGATGGGCCCTGACTCCGGAATTGGCTAAATGCTAATACAACCCGAGTTAGTTCCATATAAGTGATTCAAGATTAAAACCTTGATACAGCTTTCGGAAGACTTAGAGTCTAACGAATATTTATGGAACTTAAAACGGATACGAATAAAAATGTTTTATCCATAAAGCTCGACTTGTTGAAATAACAAGTTCAATAGTTGACTACGATGAGGTTGTTTTCATTGTAGCGATGCTTAAAGTCGGTTCGGGTTGAACTAGCAATTAATACATATTTCAATCATGAGATATGAAACATAGATGACAATAGGATTTCCATCTGATGGAAATGAAACCAAGGACTTGCATGTGTTACAGTCCAAGGCATTTTGTCTATCCAAAGGATGCTAGTAAGGGTGCAAACTTCAGAGCTCCAGTGATGGACAGAAGAGAGCAAAATGGAGTTGGAATCTTCATGCTTTGATGAAATGGTCAAAGGGGTTTGACTTCATCAATGGGTAACGAAGATGCTTGTAATTCAAGAAAGTAAGTGGGAGCGTAATAATATTTCTAAAAACCTTGTGTGCTTGACACATTGTTAATTGGAAATAAATTTCTTGACACGAATTAGGACTTCATTTGAAAATAGTTTTTTGATGAAGTGCTTAGGCTAAAGAGCCTCAATATTAGGCATAATGATCTATGGAGATAGATTTACCTAATAGGGCGAAGCAATAAATACATATTGACAAGATGCTAAAACCGTTTAGCACTAAGAATGACAAGGAGTGATTCTTGCCGAAGTCACATGGAAAGAGTTTTTGCAAGAATCAGTGTCCCAAAACACTGATGAGCAAAATACATGATGGAGATTCGACACACTCATGTGTTTGGATTAATCATGTATTCCATGGTATGTAAAACAACCAGATATGTCCAATAATCCCAAGATGTTGCGAGTATGGATACTAAAGTGATCAAAGTACTGATCATGGGACAACAGTGAAAGATGTCATTGAGTACTAGAGTAAGTACTGATGATATGTTTTCTCACAAGCGGAGATCATGAAGATTTCGTTGTAAAATGTTACATCGATACAGTTTTCATCATTTCTCCATGCGATTTTCGATTTAAGTTAAGGGTTTTGTGTAATACACAATATGGTGGCACGGTAGTTGGAAATTGTTCCCAAAAGGATACTGTGGCGAATTCTATAACAAATGACTAAGTATGTTGATGCTTTAGAAGCGACAAACAAGATGTTGAATCATATAGTTCATTCATGAACTTAGTATGGTTCCAAGATGGCTTTTGTCAATGGGACACTACTGCAGGTAGTTTCCCCATAACTCAGTCTGAGGAATCCAGGTTCAACCTGTGATTCACATTTATACAAAGCCAATTCCGCACAAAATATGAATTTTTTGAAAGTGTGAAAACGCGAGGATATGCAGAGATAGACACGGAGCTGAAGTTGTCAGATCTGATGGACATCAGGCTATACCACATGTGAAGAATTTTTTACATCGGCATGCCATAGGTGTAAAGTGCATTAGCATTAACAAGATTATTGACTCTAGTGCAAGTGGGAGTCTGTAGGAGATATTCCCTAGAGGCAATAATAAATGATATTATTTATCTCCGAGTTCATAATTATGTTTATGTTCCATGCTATAACTGCAATGATTCTCGAGTCTGCAATATCCACGAGGCTCGGAGGAAGACTCATATGCACGTGTGGAATAAAAACGGTAAGAAGTATTCCTAGTCTAGCCTCTAATACTAGCTCAAGTGGTACATGATGGTTCTGTTTTCCTGATCATGGGCATGTCTATGCCGGCAACTTTCAGGGCACAATGTTAAGAGAACATTTGTGTTGAATCGAGCCGGTTTGATGTTATGCTATGAGATTCATTCATCACAAGTTAATGGTAAATAACACAGAGATGGTTAACATTTGCATGAATCCTTAGACCATGAGAGTATTGAGTTTCTTCATGCTTGCTTCATGAACTTTGGGGTTTGTTAAACGTCATCCGTAAATGGGTGGCTATTATGGCGGCTTACGGGTTCATGGAAAAGTATGTCAAGTAACTTAATAGCTCAAGATTGGGATTTGCTCCTCTGACGATGGAGAGATATCTCTGGGCCCTCTCGGTGTTACGGTATCCATCATCGTCTGGCCAGACACAGTGTGATTTGATCACAGGGATGCCAGAACACGGTAACGAGAAAAGAGAACAATACTGGTAACGAGGTAACTGACATAGTGGACAAGTTGTTGATCCATGGGAATGCCAATATGTCTCACCTCGGGTATTTGTAACATATCGCGAAGCAACAGGAATAGCACACGACAACTGGAGGTTCACTCGAATATTCATTCGTGTGGGTATAGGGGTCAATATGGGTGTCCACGGCTCCGATGTTCATCATTGATCGGAAGGGGTTCCGGGTCATGGCTATACTTCACCGAACCTATAGGGTCACACGCTTAAGGGTCATCTATCTGTTGAATACTAGACAGAGAGTCTGAGAGAAAATCACCGGAAAAGTTTTGGACACCGGAAAAGTTTCGGACAGCGGAAAAGGTTCCGCAGAGAGAGGTCATCGGATGAGTTTTGATGATACCGAAAAGTTGTTTTGGGATACACCATTAAGTCAAATTGGTTTTGGCACATGACTGATAATTCTTGGAGGATGCCAGAATCATTCTGGAAGCTTTTTGGAATTTTCTGAGATAAAAAAATGGAAATGTTCCGGAGCTGCCGGAGCCACTTCAAATGCGTTTCGCAGATGAAAATCACTAAAACCGGAATTGTTTCGGAATGCGTTGAAAATCATTTTAGTGGGTACTGGAAATGTTCTTAGCCCACATAAATATTTTCAGTTTGATCAGACGCTGAAAAATGTCGTCATGAATAGTGAAAATCAGCTTTATGGTTACTTTATGGAAAGCCACCTTTTGGGGCTTTGCTCCAAAAGATCTTGGGGGTGACATGGATGGATAGGAGCCATTTTTTGGGCCCCTCATGGGGGTGTGGCCGGCCACATGGGGTATCCCCCCTTGGGGACCCTCTTGTTCATTGGTTTCACTACTAGGTCCTTGTGGAAGGACTTCATTCATGTGCATTTTGGGTTTTTGTGTGAAACTACCCTACCCCTTGGGATTTCCTATAAATAGAGGTGGAGGGGCAGCCCTCCACACTCATCCCTTTGCTCTCATACAAGTGCCATGCAATGATCTGGCTTCTTCTCTCCCTCCCAGCGAAATAGTTTCGTAGAGCCGAAAGGCTGTCTGGGTTCCGGCAGGAACTAGTTCTGGACGGCGAAGCCCTGCCGGATAGATGACATTGTATGTGTGCAAATCTTAGAGAGATCATAGTTTCGGTCTTAGTTCGTGAGTGCCTCCCGAAGGGCTGTCCGTGTGACCGTCCGAGTTTTGAAAGTCCTCTCGAAGGGCTGTCCGAATGACCGTTCAAGTTTCGAAGGTCCTCCCGGAGGGCTGTCCGCGACACCGTCCGGAGGGCTGTTCGACCACCTCCCGGAGGGCTGTCTGAGGAGCAGATGAGGGTATACATCCTCGCAGTTGGGAGGTTGTAAATCCTAGCTGCGGGGATCTGCACCACCGTTCGTCATCGACTCTACTTCCCGCTGCGCTACGAGTCGGTAACGAAAAAGATCAAACCATGTATGCAGTCTCCATAGTGGTCCTGGGCTGGTTCGTAGGTCGGAAAATTTTTGTTTTCTGCTGCGTTCCCCTATAACATGTACAAACTTTAGTGGGCCCATTAAGTTAATGGGTCGTTACTAGGCCGAAAGTTAATGGTCGGCCCTCTTACCTCCCGGGTCATTAACAGGCCGACATCGAAGCGGGCAACAGGTAGCCCCAGTTTATTTCACGGGCCTTTAACAGGTTGTTACTAAGTTTGCGCTACATATGGCCCAACTATACTGTAGGCCTTTAGCAGGTCGAAAGAGACAGCGGGCTTGTACTGGACCATGAAGACCATGGGCCGCTAAGAGGTCGAAAGTCGGGTCGTATTGTAAATGGCCCAACTGTGTTGTGGGCCTTTAGCAGGCCGAAAGAGAAACCGGGCCGGTATTGGACCATGAAGGGCATGGGCCGTTAAAGGGCCAAAACTAAGGTCCGACTACAAATGGCCCAACTCATTTATGGTCCGTTAACAAGCCGAAAGTCACACAGGGCCGGGAATTGGCCCAACACTTAAATGGGTCGCTAAAAGGCCAAAAATCAGGTATGACTAAAAATGGCCCAACTGATTTATGGGCCGTCAACAGGCTGAAAGTGACACCGGGCTAGAAAATTGGTCCAACACTTAAATGGGCCGCTAAAAGGCCGAAACTCAGGTCCGACAACAAATGGCCCATCAGATTTATGGGCCGTCAACAGGCTGAAAGACACACAGGGCCGAAAACTAGTCCAACATTTAAATGGGTCACTAAAAGGCCGAAAGATGTACATCCTAAAAATTGGCCCATCCATTAAACAAGCCGTTAACAGGCCGAAATCTCATCGGGCCAATATTGAGCCCAGATATATAGCGGGCTGTTAACGGGCTCGAACTGACGATGGGCTGCAATGGTGTCAAATCTTTAACGGGCCGTTGACGGGCCGAATTGGCTCATCTCGTATGGGCCATGGGCTTAAATGGACCTGACACAAGTAGGCCTTATATGGGCTGGCCTGCTAATTTTTACTGGGTCAGCCTTTTCACAGGAATGGGCCTCTATTGGGCCGTGCCACGTGTCGACGTACCATAGGCGTCTTCCGTCCAATGAGTGGATGACATCTGTCCCAACGGTGAGCCGACCCGTGTTTCCTCCAGCCAATGATAATTTTACACATGGAAAATCCCCATTGGTCGGGGCTGTTAACGGGTTATCGGATCCAAAACCCGACCCGGTAGCTTAACGGCGTTCCGTTACGATGGATGCCACGTGTCGGTCACCCTTGACGAAAGCACTTTTGTGACGCACGATTTATCGTCATGGAAGTGGACACTTCCGTGATGATAATTTTGGTAATGTCATGGAACACTTCTACGACAGCACAGGTATGACTATCTTGATTCTGTCATAAATTTGTCATGGATGTACATGCATGACAAAAAATGCGACCTACTATGACAAACACGTAACATCACGGAAGTGTATTTTTTTGTAGTGTGAATACGATTGTTGTCAAGTTATACAATAATTTAAATATTATCTTGATAACAAAAAACATGCATATAGCAGTAATCATATTTCACTATGAACTACATGTACCATATGCTCTCCAATTCAAATATTTGTATCCATTTTATGTTGAATTCAAATCATAGTACATTATTGGTCTAGGTAGCAAGATGTTCGAGATAATCTAAACCCTGTTTTCATATGTATAATTTTTGGCTGTATTGGGACAAGTTTTGGTATAAGCTTCTTGCAAAACTGGAGATTTTCTCAACAAGCATCGTGGTTCCGAGAGGAAACGTGTCACCTTTGTGTGCGAAACGATATACGCTGCCTCCCCCCTGATTTTTTTTATAGAGGCAACATAGAACTATATGAGTGCCCTGTTAAATTTTGGAATTATTTCGGGTTCATTTTGCCTTTTTATACATTAATTGACTTTCTAGACTTTTAATGTGCATAATCTAAATATGAATTGCATGCACATGCTTCGGTGCACCAAAGTGGGTTGAAAAATCACATGTGTGTCCTTGGTTGAATTTCTAGGTCCCATGGAAGAAATGAGAATGAAATTCAAACATCTGGGCATCATGACTCGACCGAGAACATCGAGAAACTTAGATTTTAAAGTCATGTAAATCCAAAACTCGCCTGGAAATCATGAAACTTGGCATGGTGTCATGTCATCGCACTAACATGTTGTGGTAAAAATTGGGCCGATTTGGAAGCTCGTGGTTCTAAGAGGGAACGTGCCACCTTTGAGTGTGAAACGATATACGTTGCCCCCCCTTGAGTTTCTTAAACAAGGAAACATAGAACTACATGAGTGCCCTGTTAAATTTTGGAATTATTCCGAGTTCGTTTGTCGTTTTTTATACATTAATTGAGTTTCTGGTCATTTAATGTGCATAATTCAAATTTGAACTACAAGCACATGCTCTCGTGCACCAAAGTTGGTTGAAAAATCACATTTGTGTCCTCGGGTGAATTTCTAGGTCCCATGCAAGAAATGAGAATAAAATTAATAACATTTGGGCATCGTGGCTCGGCCGAGAACATTGAGAAACTTGGTTTTAAAATTCTTGTAAATCCAAAACACGTCTGAAAATCATGAAACTTGGCATGGGTGTCATGTCATGGTACTACCATGCTGTGGTAAACAAATTGGCCAAATAGGAACAGATTTTGGTATAAGCTTTTGCAAACCGAAGCTTCTCTCAAGAAGGCTCGTGGTTCTGAGAGGGAACGTGCCACCTTTGAGTGCGAAATGATATACGTCGTCCCCCTTGAGTTTATTTACAAAGGCAACATAGAACTACATGAGTGCCCTGTTAAATTTTGGAATTATTCCGGCTTCGTTTGGCCTTATTTACACATTAATTGAGTTTTTGGTCATTTAATTTGCATAATTCAAATTTGAACTACAAGCACATGCTCCCATGCACCAAAGTTGGTTGAAAAATCACATTTGTGTCCTCGGGTGAATTTCTAGGTCCCATGCAAAAAATGAGAATAAAATTCAAACATCTGGGCATCGTGGCTCAGTCGAGAACATTGAGAAACTTGGTTTTAAAATCATGAAACTTGGCATGGTTTCATGTCATGGTAGTACCATGCCGTGGTAAAAAATGGCCGAATAGGAACAAATTTTGGTATAAGCTTCTTGCAAATCGGAGCTTCTCTCAAGAAGGCTCGTGGTTCTTGGAGGGAACGTGTCACCTTTGTGTGCATAATTCAAATTTGAAATACAAGCACATGTTCCAGTGCACCAAAGTTGGTTTAAAAATCACATGTGTTTCCTCGGGTAAATTTCTAGGTTCCATGCAAGAAATGGGAATGAAATTCAAAATTCTGGGCGTCGGGGCTGGGTTGGAAACATTGAGAAACTTAGTTTTTTAATTCCTGCAAATCCAAAACACGCATGAAAATAATGAAACTTGGCTTGGTGCCATGACATGGCACCAACATGTTGTGGTAATTTTGCAGTCCTATTTGCAAAGGCGCACACATTAACAATCAACAAAGTCATTTTGGAACAAGTGTTGTCATTTTACAATCGAAAACACAAGTATTGTTGAAACCATGGGCATTCTACTTACTAGTACCATTTACGTGCCGCCACGTGTCCCCATTTTTTAGTAGCTAGGAGGCGCCATGCAGGATAGCTATTTGAGTACGAGAGGCGTGCGATCAGACCCCTGCGAGTGCTTATCGGGAGGAGAGCCCTTTGACCTCCATATCTTGTCCACCTCTCTCCCAAGGTTTCCATTAATGGCGCCCGAGCCTCTGTTTAATGGCGTGACTATGTCTCACTCGACTGAGATTTAAGAGAGAGAAAAGAAAATCTGAAAGCACGGATCTTGATGTAAGATCCGACGGACCTATATAGCATCTACATCGACTGATAGCAAGACTGATGAATATATAAGGATGATTAATTATCTTACATAATTAGAAAGATAATTTAAAAAGCCACATGCGGCTACGCCCAAAATACACAAGGGCAAAAGAAGAAGGAAGACAAGGATCTGGCTCGCTGATCTCGACTTTCTTGATGCGTTGTTGCAGGCCGTGGGAACTAGTCTCCGCACCAAGTGGCGATGAGCTCTTTCGTGACCTCTAGATGCTGCTTGAGAACATCCACAGATTCCTCCACCAGCCTTTGGCGCTCATTGCGGAGCATGTCATTCTCGTCCATAAGTTTCTTGACGATGACTCCGGTCCTCTTCAACAAGGCACTGGTCTCCTCCTGCTAGTCTGCACTTCGGACGATCTTCTCCCTCAGCAGGTCGCGCTCGGCCTGGAGCCTCTCATTGCCCTCCCTCAGTTGCGGGATGACGCCGGTAGCCTGTTCAAACAAGGCTTTCATGTCATCCTGCAACCTCGCCTAGCCGGAGATCTGATCCATCTGGCTATGGACGATCGCATGCATGCGCCTGTAAAAGTCGTCGTCTGCCCGCGAGAAATTTTTCGAGGCCTCCGCGGTGCGGTGGGACATCTCTGCTGCATTCGCAGCGCGGCAGGACATCTCTGCTGCTTCCGCGACGCGGCCGGACCAGCCTGCTGCATCGACGGCACGGCGGGACCTTTGTGCTGCTTCAGCGACGCGGCGGGACCTCTGTGATGCTTCAGCGGTGCGGCGGGACCTCTGTGCTGCTACTTCCGTGCGGCGGGACATGTTGTCTGCTCTCGCAGCAAGGCGGGACATCTCTCGTGCTTCCGCTTCCATGCTCGCCTCTCCCTGGTGGCAATCTCTCGACCCAAAACTCGCGCTGGCCATGGCAGACGCAAGGGAAGGATGCTGAATGACTTGTTTGTTTTTGTGGATGAGGAGTTGAGGAGGAATGCGCAGTCATCTTGGCGTACTAGTATTTATAATCGAGTACTAATACGCTCCTAAGTGGAAAACCGTTTAGGTTGTGATCGGTGTGAACAGGTTTGCAATTCAATATAGCATGGTACTAATATGCTCCTAAGTGGGAAACCGTTTAGGTTGTGATCGGTGTGAACAGGTTTGCAATTCAATATAGCGTGGAGTAATTTGGAATGTGACGAGACGCAAGCTCAAAATTTATTGACGGTTCTAGTTTTGAAGTGCGGCACTATTCCCGGATGGAGTAGTTCTTTTTCTACTCCCTCCTTTCCGGTTTACAGGGCTTATCTCAAAATTTTAGTTTTTCCATTTTATAAGGCTCAATTTGATTGTTCCCCATCACATGTTCAAATTCCAAGGTGCATTAAATTATTGCATGCAAGTATTAAGAGAAAAATGACCAATGCATGTACTTTATAAACATAATTTTTTGAGAAAAACAAGAGCATTAATTAGGTGCTTTTGCAAACTACAAAAAATATTCCACCACTCACCATCTTGGTTGGTGAGATTTTTGAATTAAGCCCTATAAATCGGAAAGGAGGGAGTACTGTTGTGTACGTGCAATAACTGGCACCGTCGTATACATATCTTACGGTTAATGGGGCGTTCGATAGGAATAGCCGCGTGGCGAGCTCTAGGCTAGTCTTTTTTTCAGACGCATTAAACCTCTCTCTCGGGACTTTCGCATGCACCATCGTGCCACCCACAAAAACTTGTACTCTGAGTTTAATACGTTATACAGGAAGAGAAGAGGTGCACGCACGCACTCGTCCTCTCACACACGCTTCTGTTTTTTCTCGAAAAGGAGGATGATGACCCCCGGCCTCTGCATCTGGGAGTCACACACGCATGTGTAGCTACGAATTGTAGTGTTCTCAACCATCCGATTGGCTCTATCATGGATGTACCTATATACTAAAACATGTCTAGATACATCTATATTTTGACAAATGGAAGGCATGTATTGTGGAACGGAGGGAGTGCTTGTCAAAAAAAGGAAAAAAGGGACGTATCTAGAACTAAAATACGTCTACATACATCTCCTTTTATCCATTTTGATGACAAGTAGTACTTCTTACCCAAAGGAACTTTATATCCAACACACACAAAATATCCGTTCGACTGTTGGAAATTACTGATCTGATGTCAAAGTAATTGTTGCATCGCCACCAAAACCCACCATTTCTTAAGCTAAAGTAGACCAAGGTAATCCCTATATTAGCATATTACTAAGATAAACAGAAGGCAGTGTAGAAACATTTAGGACGTGAGCTTGTCAATCTGAATGTGGAGGGACACCATCTTAGCCCCGGCCAGCAGCTTGGGTGAAACTGTGAAGAAGGTCAGCTCCTGCATGTTGACGTCGCCGAGATCTTTGCTGCTTGTCACCTCCATTTCCACCTTGACGGCGTCGGTCGTGCCTTTGGGCTCCCCCGGCAGGCCGTTCGCCCATAGCTTGGCCACGTAGTGCGGTAGTGGGGACGCCCCCGCTCTGATGCAGACGACTGACACGGCGATAGGCGCGCCAATGTCGAGCACATCGCCGACCAAGAAAAATGTGTGGCCGTCCTCCTCCGCGAATAGCACGAGCCGTGGCTCCGACAGTGGCACTTGCAGCTAGAGCACCTTGCCATACTGGATCCTGTGCACGGGCATGGGATGCGCGGTGCTGATGTGGTGGTAGAGCACCGGTGGCGGGCCTTCATAGCCGCAGACGGGCACAGGGCATTTGCAGGGCACGAGCGGACAAGGTGTATTCGAACCTCATACACTGGAGGCGTCAAGGGGCGAAGGCACAAGGGGCAGTGGAGCATCGTGAGGTCCATCAAGAACTTATAGAGCTCCACGTCGGGTCCTGTTCGGTCTGCATGATCTCGCCCTCCTCGTGCACAACTATCTCTCGACTTGGGCCGGAGCATTACTTAGCTTTACCGTCACTTATTTTATACTACTTCAAGGTGCATTAATGCAAGTATCAAAAGGAGAGTCACGGAATGCATGCATGTGTTGTAATTAATGCATCGGTAAATGCAAATTATTGAAATATATCGAGTGCGGTGCTTTGATGTGTCGCATCAAATCGTACATCAGCGAGAAGTTTGATTATCCTCTCCCTCACGGACTTAACTGCACCTGCCTTTGGCTGTATGACAGGTTGGCCACACACCTGTCGGGCCCACCTGTCATACACACAAAGGCAGAAGCGTCCCTCCCTCGCCCATGAGCGTGGTGGCTGGCAAGACTAGGAGAAGCTTTCGCTACACGCTCTCCCTCCCGCACGCGATGGACATGCAGTAGTTCAATCGGTGTCAGATGGCCAGAAGCATACTGTAGTACTCCTCCAGTGCAGTAGTACTCCATCATTGTTCGACTTCCCGAAGAGGCGAAGAGCCAAGCGCAGCCCGGACGCTCGTCTGGCAGTTTCATGTGTAGAGTAGTCTAGGATAGCGTGTACCGTGCCTATAAGCTTAAATTCATTGGGGTCGGCTCCATGCTATGTGGCCGTCTCGAAGTTTTTTTTAAAAAAATAGTCTTCTGGCCCTATCTGTCACCCTGGTGTTTGTAGTTTGCACGCTCATCTGGTCAAGACAGGAATATATATTTTAATTTGTTTTTTTATTCGAAAAGGGGGGACTCCCCGGCCTCTGCATCAGAACGATGCATACAGCCACATATATTTTAATTTGTGGTGGGTAAATGTTAGAGGTTGAAGCAAATATATTATACACTGCGGGTCTTTCAGCCAAGTTTAGAGGCAAGCATGTGGCCAGTGCTATGATGTGTTGCGTCAACTCGTACAACGAGGAGAAGCTTGATTTTACTACTACATGCCTTCTCCCTCGCCCATGCGTGTGGTTGCTCGCAAACGAGGATAGGCTTTTGCTTAGTAGTACTTCTACAACAAGCTATCCGTCCCGCTCGCAGTGGACGGACATGCGGCAGTGGATTTGACACTGTAGAAGCAGTAGTAGTAACATCATTGTTTGTCTTCTCGAAGAGGCGAAGAGCCAAGCGCAAACCGAACGTTGCAGTTGCGAACATTGGAGCACGCATATAGCCAGGCTCTTGCATGAGACAAAATTGCTATGTGAGCCCACTATTGTACTAGTACATACAACTACTTGCTAGTATAGCCCTATAAACCAGAAAGGAGTATTTGCCCTTCTAGAGATTTCAACAAGTAACTAGACTACATCGAGACAGAGTACATATGGAGCAAAATGAGTGAATCTGCACCGTAAATAAATACGTACTAGTTCTATCATTTCCTCTCTGAGGTGCACAATATTGAGTATACTGACTAGTCTCTTTTTGACACGCATTTACGTTTTTTTGACACAGTACAGACGCAAGCGCTCATATACACGCGCATACACTCACCCCTATGAACGCACACATGCACGGCACTATCATCTTGAACTTTATGAAGTCACCATAGGCACCTCGTCGTCGACGGGTCCATAGGTGCTTGAATGCCAAGGAGGGAGAGGGTAGCGGTTCCCGAGACATTGAACGGTCAATGATGCATCCTCAATTACATGCAGAGGGAATTAATTGGAGAAGCAGAATAGAGCCAGCACAATGTGAATGCAACAAAGTTTGGACTCTCATATAATAAAGGCGCCCCACCACTCCAATCCATCTACTCCCTAGTCTCTGCGCAACACTGCTCACTCCAATCCAAGACCAAGTGACCAGAAGCCACAAGCACCTATGGAGGCGATGGACGCGAGCAGCAGTCGGCTGTGCCAAACCATCCAAGGCGCTGGCCTGCAGCCCCGCACCATGCAGCGTTTCCAGACGGTGCTGGCGACCGCCAGCATCATAGCCCTTGCCGACACCGGCTTCGCCTCTCGCATGGATGACATGATGGTCAACTCCATCCGCAAGTTCACCATCGTCAAGAAGCGTGTGGACGACCTTGCCGTACTGCTCTAGCCTGCGTGCCCAGGCTCCTCATTTCCTGCCACCCTCATCGGCCTCCATGGTGACAAACTCTTTCAAGCCCTGGTGGCCCAGCAGGTGCCGGAGGTCGCGACGAAGAATGTGCACCTCGAGGCCGCGCTCGCCGCGCAGCGCCTTGCCATGCAAGAAACCGTCGACCTGCACAGCCACGTCAACGAGGAAATCGTCTACATAGGACACTACAAGGCAAGCGAGGATAGAAAGACGTTGGCCTTCTTCTAGCGGCTGGAATCTTTGGACGCCATTGTTCAGAAGCACGTCGACCTGGCCACGAAAGCCGCTGCTACTTAGGCGCCGTTCGGTGGGCCGGCACCCTGAGTCGAGGAGGTGGATGTCGTCGATGGATATATCTCTTCTTCTTGCCTCCTGTAACCAGCACTGCATCGCCTCGTGGCTTTAATGTTTTATTAGTATAGTACTCCCTCCGTTCCCAAATATAAATCTTTCTAAAGATTCCAGCAAGTGACTACTACATATGGAGCAAAATGAGTGAATCTACACTCTCAACTATGTCTACATACATCTGTATGTTGTATTCCATTTGAAATAGTATCTAAAAAGGCTTATATTTAGGAACGGAGAGAGTATATGGCATTTTTATTCCAGCCGCAACGTTTTCACTGTGAGGTGGGGCCGCAGTTGAGCAAACCCACCCCGCCCACCGGGCATCGGCCGAGTTCAGAATTAGAAGAGAGAAACGAGGGAGGAGAGCTAGCTGTAGCACGGACGCTGTTGTCAGATGGGACTCGTGTTTATAGAATAGGAGTACTGAGCACTCGTGCCTCTTTTTTTAGGGGAAAATTAGTCGTATGTCTAGTACCACTAGTTGGGTGCGTGCGACCTATAGCTGTCATCACTTTAGGTCTCCTTTTCGAACCGCAGCTATGCTTCATAGTACATATTTTTTCATGCATTTATCCTCCTATATGTACTCCTAGGCTATTTCCACGTGCTCCCATTTGCCAACATGTGGGACATAGAGCATCTGGGTCGTAGTGCATGAACGACTCGGAGCATATGTCGGGGTACTTTACATTTTAGACCTCACGAATTACATGCAAACACCCCACAGAAGAGTAAATAAATGAATGAATTACTACATGAAACCGGATTATTTTCGTAGAAACCGGAGCACGTTCATTAAACTTTGGAATAACACATTTATAAAAAATGACCGGACCTAAACCAGTCTAAGGGCCTCTTTGATTTTTCCCGCAAAAAAAAGGCCTCTTTGATTCGCAGGATACTGAAAACACAGGAATGGGGAAAGTATGATGGTGATGAAGTGAGACGAGGAGAACTCTAACTCAGTTTGAGGTTAGAGTTAGATTCTAACCCTAAACTAACTCTAAACCAAAGAGGTGTATGGATGGCAGGGTTAGATTGACAATAAATGCTCTTTCTCAATAATTTGACTACTTTTGACCCTATTTCCTGTCGGATTTGGTGTGGCCGGCTCTTCTATGGCCTCCTCCCGCTCACAATTGACATAAACGAACCATCTATACAAATCAAGCATGCAAAACATGATAATTTTTACTTTGTCCATACAAATGAGATATCCCACTTAAACATACAAGTCGTCAATCAAGCTTCACAAAATAAAAAACACTTCATGAAACAAAGCATGAGCTAACTCATCACGGAAGTCATTCACGATAGGGAGGGAGCCCGGAGCCCCTCACGCACCGAGGAAGGAGCTCGCCATCGTCGCTCTGGAGGATGGCTCTGTAGAGCCCAAGCCCCAGGAACCCCTCCGACACTGGCCCTTGCGAGTTGAGGTCGGCACCTGCATGGGTAGCAGGGCCGCTTGCCACCGACTGGGAACTTAATCTTTGGGCCTCTAGAAATAATGCAAGCATGTAACTGAAATACCTAGAAAGGTGAACTGAATCTTTGGGCCTCTAGAAATAATGCAAGCCTGAAACTGAAATACCTAGAAAGGTGAACTGAATCTTTGGGCCTCTAGAAATAATGCAAGCCTGAAATTGAAATACCTAGAAAGGTGAACTGAATCTTTGGGCCTCTAGAAAGATTTATTACCTCCTCAAGCAGCATCAAACAATTCCATGCGTGCACCACAAATCTATACCAAGTTTGATCAGGATCTACTTTTCCAAATCAGAATTAGCGCTAGAGCAAGCAAGATCAATGATATGGCCGTGAGAGAGAGAAGGAACGAACAAACTCACCCCTCTCGCGACCTCCCTGGTAGATGCACCACCGCTGCTCATGACAGAGGGAGAAAAATGACTGGTGAAGGGGGAGCGGGGCGACCTTCGAAGGCCGGAGGGAGTAGGGCGATGGAGGCCGGAAGGAGAGGGCGGCCGGAGGAGAGAGAGGGCGAGCGGCGCTTGGGCGGGCGGCCCTATGGGGAACACAGAGGAGTCGTACGAGAGGGGGGGAGCGATCTTGTGCGGCAAGGGGTATTTTTTTAGTTCTCTTTTAGTGGGCCCGAGGATAACTAACCCAATTAGAACCTCTCCATCGGGCTAGTTTCTTTAGCTAGATTAGAGCAAACTAGCTCAAACTAACCCCTCTTGTTTCGATAATTTGAGGCTATTTCAACCCAAACTAGCTCTAACTCAGGGATCCAAACAAAGAGGAGTGTTACTATACATGCTACAGTGTGGACCGTAGCACATTGTTTTTTATGGCCCTATCACCACATTGTTTTCTACTGCTGGTTCACTTGGCTACCGTGGTTCGCACTGCTGGTTCACTGGGCTGCCGTGGTTTACACTGCTGGTTACTGGGCTGCCGTGGTTTTCACTCCTCTGACCTGAGTAGTAGTAGTACTAGTATATACCACATCATTCTTTGCTCCTTCTTACTACTCCGACATGTGGGAGAGCCAGCATCCGGGTCGACGTGTCATGCACCAGATTAGAGCGTGGAACGGAAGGGGGGCATCACCCCAGTCGAAGCGCCAGTAATTCATGACTATAGGGAGTGGTCCTATCACAAGTCTTTCCAGCAGTAACGCACCGTCAAATCGCACAACCCGACCTTTCCAGCAGTATGTTTGTGAATCCGCCACTCGCTCACCCTCCTCGCCTCTCTGTCAAACCGCCTACCCGAAAACTGTCGCGCGTACTGCCTGGGAAAAGCCCCGCCCTCAACCTTTAACTACGAAAATAGTTCGAGCTTGTTCGTTCTATATAAATACAGTACTTACTGTATGTTTATTCACCCATGGGGTTGTTCAATGAATGGAGGGGCGGTGAGCACAAGTGAACAATACTGTAGTACTACTAGTAGTAAGTAGGAGTCGTATAGTAGTCACCTTAAATAGAGACTTTCTTTTCTTTAATGCCACGTACACAAATTGAAACGCTTATTGTGGAGAGAAAAAAGATAATCACTCCACTATATATGGACGCAGGGGCCTGAGCGCTTGCTTTACTAGGGTTGCTCTCTTCATTCTCTCATCCTCTCCAGATATAAACAAGACAGCGGTAGCGACATTTTCTCTCTGCTCACCACTGGTCACGGATCCGACCATATCCCTTCGACCGGTGTGTGCAGAGGACTAAAAGGTGCATCATTCACGCGGTCATCTCCGCCGAGGGAGGAAACCCACAGCTGCCGGAGGGGGCCGGTCCTCTGCTCGTGTCGTTCTCTCCGACACAGCGCCGGCTCGAGAGGTCCTCCAACCCTTCTTCCTCCCTGCTGTATTGTCCGCAGATCCGACCTGCCACTGCCGACATCCCGGCGACCCTCAGGTATAAGTTCTTCGAAAGCGGCCATGCTCTACTGCCCCAGCTCCCCACGTGTCTGCATGTGCATCTTTTTCTACTCCCATCAACTCTTCCAAAGCCACCTAAATTTTTAGTATTATTAGAGGTAAAGCTACTTCATGCAATTGAATCTAGGGCTTTGTTCAAACAACAAAGAAAGGGGGGAAAGTTGTAGCATGAACCTAGGACTTGATTCAAAGAGGAAATAATATGGTGAAAGTAGTAGAGACCGGATACCCAACCGGTATCTTGGTTGAAAAGGGAAATAATGGGAAAACGCAGTACAAACTGGATAAGGAACAGATCTATTATTGGTTGAAAAAAGGATAGAAAGTGGCGGCTAGTGGACAAGTCAACAGAGTATGTCTAGGATTAGATTTGCTGCCATCACATAGGAAAGGTCTCCAGGATTAGATTTGCTGCCTCCACATAGTAAAGGGTCTCAGGATTAGATTTGCTGCCCTCACATAGTAAAAGGTCTCCAGGATTAGATTTGCTGCCCTCACATAGTAAAAGGTCTCAGGATTAGATTTGCTGCCCTCACATAGTAAAAGGTCTCCAGGATTAGATTTGCTGCCCTCACATAGTAAAAGGTCTCCAGGATTAGATTTGCTGCCCTCACATAGTAAAAGGTCTCCAGGATTAGATTTGCTGCCCTCACATAGTGCAAGGTCTCCAGGATTAGGTTTGCTACCCTCACATAGCATGAACAAACTCGGCATCACCACTTTATGCCTCCTTGTAGGTACATTGTGCTGATGCGTCCACTATCGCATGTCCTTATACCAACCTTTTGCTGTTGTTAATGTAAGGGCGCATGTAAAATGAAGCGATCACACTGTTACCTTAGGGACATGTCTAACCAGTGTTATTGTTAATCTAATGCCTCCAGTGATAAGATGCAATTAAACTATGTTACATATGGCACTCCTGCTGTTTTCCCCAGTATGATAAGTAAGTTGCTCCTTTACGCTGCTGAGTGTCCTGGTGTCCCCACTGTCCCATGCCCTTAAACCAACTCTTTAGCTGTTGTTGATTTACTGTGTCTGGTAAACAAGCAATGCCACCATTAAAGTAATCCCATATTTGAGGAATCTCATTGTTGATCGTAATGCTTCTGGTAACATGAAGCATTGCTGATGTTTTAAAATTTCTACTGTCCTTGCGTGATTGCCATGAACATAATTAAGATGCTTCTTTTCATTTTTATATTTGTCTCGTATATTCTTATTGACCAGCAACTGTTTACTTTCTATCTTTTTTTGCAGATAGGGATATCCATTTCACCATGTTGCTATTGTGAACTTTTGGTGAACTACACAAAACACTTTTTTTTGGAATGAGTGTCTTGTGCAGTTCAACTAAAATGTCACGTGGGCAACATCTCTTAATTTTGGTGGAACTGCACAAAATGGTGATTGGAGTTTCCAAAATCTCCGTCAAGTTCTGCTGGTAATTTCATGCAACATTTTATTAGCCTTTCCAAGATGGAGCCGTCACTATCACCACAATGGCACTTTATTTTAGTGGAACTGCACAAAAGGATAAGAAAATTATAGTTGCACCTTACATGAGTCGGACAGCCAACCTTAATGTTCCTCAATTTTAGTGCAACTACTAAAGAAAAACCTGCCAGCACACGAGAGAAAGTACTTCTTGCTAGCTGAATGATGCAACCTTTGCTTCATTTCAGGTGAACTGCAGAAAAAGGCGCATGAATTGAATCATGGAACTCCAAGCAGACCCTATCCTAGTGGAGCTGCAGGTTGAGTTCAAGGAGGCCACTATTAAAGCGAAATCATGCTCTCCTGTCTCCTTGTTTGTGTTGTGCAAACAGGAATACTCAACTACAGATGTTGTGACGGTCAAGAGCATTTGCCAAGTTCTTCGATTTTACGACATGGCTAGCCAAGATGGATTTAATCCTGATATTCACTTTATCAAAAGGCTCTAATGGGTTGGTTCTGAATCTTGCAAGCTGGGAATCAATGAGATGTGTGGGCATCTTTGTTGTACTTATTATATGAATCTTATTTGTTGGTTCTGAATCATGCAAGCTGGGAATCAATGAGATGCGTAGGCATCTTTGTAGTACTTATTATTTGGATCTTATTTGTTGGTTCTGAATCTTACAAGCTGGGAATCAATGAGATGTGTAGGCATCTTTGTTGTACTTACTATTTGGATCTTATTTGTTGGTTCTGAATCTTGCAAGCTGGGAAACACGGCATGATGATGCAGAGGACAACAACCATAACAAACAGTTCAAACTTGGTAGTATTATCTTTGTGAAAGTGCGACAAATGTGTTGATCGTGTGCGTCCTGAGAATAATAGTTGTAATTGTTGTGCATGTTGATCCTGTGGCACTGATAAAACAAGCCAATGCATTGCTTGTTTTAAGTATAAATTTCTATTAAAGCTAATTAAATTTAAGTAAAGTGACCACTAACTCCTGTTATTACAGTACCAATACAGAACCGCTCGTGAACCGACGTGTGGCCGGAGTAGGTTTCTTAATGGAGGGTTTGAATGCGCCAAGGGTGCATCTTCTGTCGGGCGTGCAGCAGATGAGGGAGGGGTAGTAACTATTGTCGCCTGTACACACTCAACTTACTATTGAATCCAGTTCCCCAAGAACTGAAAAATGAACTGCTGCCGCCGCCTACACACTCGTTCACTCGAAGAGACTCCAATGGCGATCTGAGCGGTGAGCCTGCTGGATATGGACTTCAGCAAGGAGTTCCCCTTTGAGTTCGTCGTTCAGTCCTATGGCTGCACCAAGTTGAATGTGATGTACACCAACGATACAGGACTCGGTGAACCAGGTTCTGGAGCATTCGCCCGTTTCATCGGCAGCACCGACTGCACCTTCGCTACGATAGAGAGAAGGAAGAACGCGACAATTTGGCCATCTGGTGCAACAAGCTTGTCGACATCCAGAAGCAATACAAGATCATCAGCAACGGGCAGGAGAAGGACTCCATGGTTGACCTCGCTGAGACCATCATCGACCCCTAATAAGCCAACATGAAAGAAGACGACCTGAACACGTGGGAGGTACCTTTGAATCTAGCCTACATAACCTACACGGCCAAGGATGCATACGCATGCTACGACATGTACAGGCAGATCTTGGACATGAGGGCGTGTCTGCTTCCCGTAACCGATGAGTGCACGGACAGCCGCAGCGTCATGATCAAGCGTGCCAGGAAGGTCTAGATGTTGTACTTTATCTGTTTATAAGCACCTTTATCATCTGAGTGTTTCATGCATTAGCCTATGTGTCGTAATTACCTGTTTTGTCCAAACTATTTCTTTTAAGAACCCATTAACCTAATTGCTTTTTAGTGGCTATTTGCTTATGTATGTAACTAGTTCACTTGTCTGTTAAAAAAACTAGTTCGTGCGGCTGCCATGCTTTGAATTTCCTTCCTCCCAACATATTCCCCTCCTCAGGTGGACCCAGCAGGTCCCTGAATTTTCTCCCACTTTCTTTTTCGATGTAAACTGAGTTTTCTACCAGTACTTTTCCCTAGAACCAACTCAACTTTCCCACGTCTAGCCTAAAAAATAATAATACCCCGCGTACTATTAACTCATCAAATTTAAGTGATATTTTATTTTGTAAGTTGAAAGTTCTTACAAAATAATAATAATAATTGTTTATATATAACTTGGCAAGTTAACTCCTAGTGATTGCGTACATAAGCTTGCAAAGATTTTACTGACCAATGCAGTAATAGACGTGCAATCCTGTGTTTATGTTTTTATAACATTTCTCCATCTAGCCCGACATGATATTTTCACCCAGCCCAGCAAGTCCGCGGATTTCGAGAAAATGCAGATGGGATTTAAACGGGCTGCATAGATGCTACATCATTGTTTCACCCAGCCCACCAAATGGACTAAAAAACAAATGGACTGGCTGACATATGGGCCAGTAGGTCGAAGCCTAAGAAGGCGTTGGATTTACATCCAACGGCCGGCATTCTTCTTCAATCTCTCGTCTTCTTCCCCCAGCGTTGCCGGAACTGCCTGCTCCAGCCTTCGGCGTCCAGCGGCGTTGTTTTGCGCTCCTCAGCGAAACGCTACCCCACTGACGGCCAGGCCATCCCTCCACTCCGCACCTCCTGTTATTCTCTGCCGAGTGTAGGCTCACCCTGCACCCGAACCAGTCAAGTTTCCGACTCCTCTCCGCCTGCGACTCCACTGCTGTGTCTTCCCCATCTCCGGGTCGTTCCAGTCTTGGACCTCGCCTTCGTCCACCACCTCGGTGCGCTCGGCATGGTGTGGTCAACATATGAGAGTCATCGGAAGAGAACTGTACGTGGAGAGCCTGACGGCTGGGACCCACGAGGTCCATGGTTGCACGCAAGGAAAGTTCCTCCTTATTATGCACTGTACGTGGACTGTACGTGGGAAGGGCTTCTGTATTTCACGAAAAAAAGTTCCCCCCGCTGACAGGTCGGACCCACCAGCTATATCTTCGCACGCAAGGAAGTGCCTCCTTATTACGCACAAAAAATGAATACCCCCTGCTAGCTGGGACCCACCATAGTGGGTGGCTGACTTGTGGGCCTACTAAGTTGACGGGGACGGAGGGCTTTGTCAACTTAGTTAATATGAACGATTCTAGCTCCAGTGACCGTATGATGTCCATCGAACGGCCATAGTGCTTCTTCAACCTCTGGTCTTCTTGCTCCAGCCGCCCAAAGCAGCGCCGGTCGTGTCGCGTGCTCCTGCCTCTCGTGGCCGGTTGTGATGTCGCGGAGGCCTCATCACCCCCTACTACTCCCACCGCTGGCCCGGGGTATCCCTCTACTCACCCACGCCCCCTGTTATTCTGCGGCGACGACAGCCTCATGCCGCAGCCGAACCAGTGAACCCTCGTACTCCTCTCCGCATGGGCATCCACTATCGCGTCTTCCCCGGCTCCGTGTCGTCCCCTTCCTAGGCCTCGCCGTCGTCCACCTCCTTGGTGCTCTCGGCCCGGCATGGTCAATGTGGTCAATGATCGACTTCCATTGGAAGAGTACTCTACGTGGAGAGGTTGACAGTTGGGTCCACGGCCGCAGCTAGGTCAACGGCCACAGCCCAGTTTTTTTGTGATTTGCCAAGTAAGTCGCTTTGTCAGGCATGTTGGGCTGCAAATCTTTCAAGACGAGGAGAGCTTCATTCGGTTGGCCGAGAAAATGGCCTATCAGTAATGAGAAATAGGTTGTACATTTTTAAAACACATCAAACCGGCAATTAGTTTCAAATATCTTTTTTTCATTTTGAGATTTTAAATTGCATTTATTTTTATGTGTGGACAATTTGTTGGATTTTGTAATGATATACATTTATTTTTAAAATCATTTTGAATGTGACTCGAAATTTCGGGATTAAAAACAGTTCGGACCGCACCGAAATATGCAAAATTTCATATAATTTTTTAACCGTGGCCACAATATGGGCTATAATGCTAAAAAAAGAATATGGGCTCCAAAAAAAACCTAAAGAATTAGCAAATGGGCTGTAAATTATTATAAATAATGGTAGATGGGTTGTATGATGTTTTCCAAAGATTTGAGGCTTTCCTAAAAAAATGTTGACGCACAAGCAGTGACTGTTGGATTTCCATCCAACGGCCGTCGTTCCTCTTCAATCTCTGCTCTTCCTGCTCCAGCTGCTCAAACAAGCGCTGGCGGGACTGCCTGCTCCCTCCTCCCCGCGGCCGGCTGTGCTGCCGCGTAGGCCTCACCGCCCCATCGTACTCGCATCGCTGGCCTAGCAATCCCTCTACTCACCCACACCTGTTGTTATTCTCCGGCGACGGCAGACAAACCAGTAAACCCTCGTACAGTCGTACTCCCCTCCGCGTGGGAAACAACTGCCGAGTCTTCCCTGTCTCCGTGTTGTTCCCTTCCTAGGCCTCACCGTCGTCCACCACCATGGTGCTCTCGGCGCGGCCTAGTCAACGTGGTCAACGACCGACATGCATCTGAAGTGGACTGTACGTGGAGAGGCTGACAGATGGGTCCACGGCCGCACACAAGGAAATGCCTCCTTATTACACGCCAAATAATGATTCCTCCACCTGACATCTGGGGCCCACCGAAAGGGCCTCTGTATTTCGTGAAAAAAAAACGTTACCGCCGCTGACAGCTTGGACCCACCAGCTATATCTTCACACGCAAGGAAGTGCCTCCTTATTACGCAAAAAAAATGAATACTCCCCCTGCTAGCTGGGACCCAGTATAGTGGCAGGATGACTTGTGGGCCTACTAAGTTGACGGGGACGGAGGGCTTTGTCAACATAGTCAATACTACAGTGACCGTACGATGTCCATCCAACGGCTATAGTCCTTCTTCAACCTCTGGTCTTTGTTCTCCAGCCGCCCAAAGCAGCGCCGGTCGTGCCGCATGCTCCTGGCTCCCATGGCCGGCTGTGATACCGCGGAGGCCTCACCGCCCCCTACTACTCCCACCGCTAGCCAGGCCATCCCTCTACTCACCCACACCCCCTATTATTCTGCGGCGATGGCAGCCTCACACCGCAGCCGAACTAGTGAACCCTCGTACTCCTCTTCGCGTGGGCATCCACTGCTGCGTCTTCCCCAACTATGCGTCGTCCCCTTCCTAGGCCTCGCCGTCGTCCACCGCCGTGGTGCTCTCGGCGCGGCGTGGTCAATGTGGTCAACGACCAACTTCCATCGGAAGAGTACTGTGCGTGGAGAGGCTGACAGCTGGGTCCACGGCAGCCGCAAGGAAGTGCCTCCTTATTACACGCAAAATAATTATTCCTCCACCTGACAGCAGGGACCCACCGGACGGGCCACCGTATTTCGTGAAAAAAATGTTTCCCCCTGACTGCTGGGAACCACCAGCTACACCTTCGCATGCAAGGAAGTGCGTCCGGGCAAAAAAAACAATTCGCCCCCTGACTGATGGGACCCACCAGCTACATCTTCGCACGCAAGGAAGTGCCTCACAGTCGGGACCCACCTGGTCGAAGCGTACGTAGCGTTGTCATTCTGGTAACGAACGTGTATGTACATATATACTAGTCGATGTAGATGCGCGCACGTACCATAGTAGAGGCGCGTACATGTCGTAGTAGAGGCGCGCACGTAGCATGTACACATACGTACAACGGCTAGTGTGAAAGAAAGAAAATACGGCCACGTATGTGTACATATGGGCGGGGTCTCGAACGCCTACTCGCGAAAACGTACGACCAGGGCTCGTGTACATGGTTGGGTCGAAACGGAGAAACAGCATCATCGTCGTGTTCATGGGGAGCCAACCGGCTGGGTCAGAACGGAATGCGTCCTCGTGTTCATCGGGAGGGCTTGGACGGAATAGGCGATGGAAACGAGGCCTGGCGTACCGCAGAATGGAGGAAACGGCCTTGTGTTCGACCAGCCATGTTTGAAACGGGATCCTGTTCATCGGGAGGGGTCTGGCGTACCGCAAAATGGAGGAAACGGACCTCCTACAGTCGAAACGGGGATCCTGTTGATTGGGAGGGGCGTGGCGTACCGCAAAACGGACGAAACGGACTTGTGGTGGAGCGCTACGGTCGAAACGGGGGTCCTGTTCAACGGGAGGGGTGTGGCGTACCCCAAAATGGGACTCCACGGGATACTGTTCATCTCCACTGTCGACCTCCTCCAGCCTCCACGGGCTACCGTCGACCTCCTCCAGCCTCCACGGGCTACTGTTCATCCAGCCTCCACCGCGCGCTACTCCAGCAGCTACTGTTCAACCACCCCTCCACGGGCACCCCTCCACCGTATGCTGTTCATCCAACCCTCCACGGGGTCGTCCTATTCATCCAGCCCTCCACAGGGTCCTGTTCATCCAGCCCCAACCGGCTCGATCGAGGCAACGCCACGGGGTCCTGTTCAT